>NW_016157913.1:12762-84900 GCF_001687245.7 Rhagoletis zephyria
GAAATAAGCCAGCAACTATTCCAGCTTTGGAAGACAACATTTCCGAAGAAATTCGGGCTATTCCGGCCGAAATGCTCGAAAAAGTTGCCCAAAATTGGACTTTCCGAATGGACCACCTAAGACGCAGCCGCGGTCAACATTTAAATGAAATTATCTTCAAAAAGTAAATGTCATGGACCAATCTAACGTTTCAAATAAAGAACCGATGAGATTTTGCAAATTTTATGCGTTTTTTTTAAAAAAAAAGGTATCAAGCTCTTAAAAAATCACCCGTTATAACCATGTATAAATAATTACCTTTTTAAGTACATAAATATACGAGGATATCCTATAAATTTATGAATACCAATTTATACCTATATATTGAAAGTGCATACATTGGTGGAAGAAATAATATAAATTTATTAATAGAAACCTAACTGAATCTAAACGGAATACTTTGTTATCAGAAACACAAAATTATGAAAAATATTTACCAAAATCGCCCAAAAACTTCAAACTTTCAAGACGGTAGAAAATCGCTAGGCATTTTCTTCCATAGGAAAATAGTTTTGTGCATTGTCGAGCATACTTTATATGGAAGAACATACACAACACTGCCAGCAAAAAAAAAAAAATTAAAAATCAACGCGATTTTCTAGCGTCTTGAAATTTTTGGGGGATTTTCGTAAAATTTTTCGAATTTTCATAATATTTGTACACAGTTTGAATTGTGGATTTATATGAAATATGGCCAAAACTGGTCAAAATGAAAAGTTTCTACTATTTCTTCCATCACTGTATATGAATATACATATGTTACAATTTACCCCAATGCACAATTTCTACCTCAAAGAGCTTATTAAAAAAAGTTACATAGGCACCTGCAAGTATATATCGATGGCTGAGTGGAAGGTCGACCTATCTCGGCAGCCAGTTCGAAAAGGCCCTATGTCAGAAAACTTTTTAAGAACATCCCACTTCAGAATCTTATTAAAAAACGTCCTATTTCAGAATTTTATTGAAAAAACACCATATCTCAGAATTCCATTCAAAAACGTTCTGAGATAGGGCGATTTTGAATCGGCAGCTAAGATAGGGCTTTCTTTAACCAAATTATGAGATAGGGTGTTTTCAATAAAATTCTGAAATAGGACGTTGTTGAAAAATTGTCTAAGATAGGTCGTTTTCGAATTGCCTGCCGAGATATGTCGATATTCCACTCAGCCATCGATATGTACATACATATATGTACACTGTAATGCCTAACAAAAACATTCGCCAAATGAATAATAAAACGCGATCTTTTCTGTTTCTGAAACCAAAATAGTTTGTTTAGATTAAGTTGATTAAAATCAATGTTTCTTGCTCCACCGTCGACTTTGTTCTGTTTTCTGTAAATTGAGATACACTCGCCCAAGCGATGTTAAAATTCTTGTTTTTTATTTTCTAATTTGAAGCTGCGTCCAGCGTTGCCGTTTAGTATAGATCTAAGCAATCGATACACTTGTTTTTATTTTTCTACAATTCCTATCAAACGAATGCAAAAACCAAAAATTAAGTTTTATGAACTATGTGGTTGTTTAAATCTACACTGCAGTCTCTTATGATTTCGTGAACTAAAGGAACATAAAGAACTTTTCTTTCCGACCGCTTGACACCTGAAATAATCTCATCCTATTTCGAATATTATTTTTTTAAACGGTTCGTCAATAATTTTAATGTTAGGAGATGCTGCTTTTTTCAATAACGGTCGACTCATGATGGTGTCAGCAACAACGATGTTTTTTCCTGATAGCAGTCGCCATTCGGCAGGCAATGGCAAATTACCGAATGTAATACTGACATGATTGAAAGTGCTGTCACATATTTTGCTGGCAAACAAGCGCTTTGGCTTATGATTGTCATTGTGTCATGATTTTGTTTCCATTTTTGTAAAGTTGCTTACAAAACTTACGATTTCTATGAATTTTGTTAAAATTATTATTTTTTTAACCTACTGATTTGGTGTCTTTAAACTAAATAAAAAGCTCCAACAAACGCACCAAGCACCAGACATAAAAGTCATTTCCTGATAATAAACAAACCGCTTGTCCATATTAAACGGAAAAAGCTTTTAAACAGAAATAACTAACGAAGGTCACCGCCTCTTTTTATATTTTTTTATAACAACAACGTAAGTATTTGAAAGGCGACTTAAAAATAAATAATATAAAAAAAACTTTTTAATATACAGCGCTTTTATAAATGGACTAAAAAGTAGAAAATAATATTTCTCAGTCCCATAGAATTTGTTTTGATAACTTTTGATTTTGAAATTTTAGCAAAAGTCATTATAAACAATCTATGAAATTGAAAATGAAAAGCGTGGGGCGCATGTAATACACTTGAATTGATATGAAAAGTAATATATGTATGTATGTATGTGGGTATATGAATAACGACCGCTTAAAATCGATTTCAAAGTTCTACTTTCGCTGTAGAAATTTTAGGTCTACGTTATGTAGTTTGACTATTGTCAATTAAATCGAATGCTTTGTATTGCATGCGCTCCACGTTTTTCATTTTCAATTTCATAGATTGTTTATAATGACTTTTGCTAAAATTTCAAAATCAAAAGTTATCAAAACAAATTCTATGGGACTGAGAAGTATTATTTTCTACTTTTTAGTCCATTTATAAAAGCGTTGTATATTAAAAAGTTTTTTTTATATTATTTATTTTCTACTTTTTAGTCCTGTCTGAATAAAATTTTGCAATAGATATTAAAATAATTCAACGATATTAATAGAAAGGTGCACACACATGCATTTACATATGTATGTATGTACACACAAACGAGCACCAATTAATTTTATTTAAAGAAATGGCATGTCGTCTATTTCCGCTGTAGCAAACGTAGTACATGGGCGACATCTAGATGTCATCTACCTCGCCCTATTCACTACAGCTGTCGCCCTATGCACTATGCTTTTTTATAGAAACTTTTCAAAGCTTTGCTTTGGTGTCGGACACACAACATTGAAAGTTTCTGGACGCACAACATTGCAAGTTGAGAAAAGCGTTGTAAAAAATAACTGTAGTTTCGGTCCCTGGTTCTTTCTTTTTGGAAGATTATTATTTACAGTGTCACTGTTGCTTACTAAGTGAATAGTAAAAACTTATATCTTTTAAAAAATAATTTTATTGCGTTTCAAACCAGGGAAAAAATGGGAAAAAAGTTTTTCAAAAATTGACAAATTAAAAAACTTTTACAAAAGTATCCATAGATTAAAAAATTGTAAAACAAGTGGAGGTCCCACAATAAACGCGAAATGCATTGAGAACTTGATGAGAGAATGCTATATACCTATTATGTGGATAAAATTCGATTTCTGACGAATTATTTTACATGCTTTACTTTTGTCACAGATTTAAACGCAATCTATGTTATTTACTTTTTAAACTGTGGTGTCGTCTTCGTTGCAGCGCTCCGGTATGACCCATGTGAACATTAATTTTATTTAAAGAAATACATACACATAAAGGCGGTTAATATCAAGTGTATGCTGCGTTTATTTAAGGCAAAGTAATAGTGGTATTAACATAGTAATAATAACAGTAAAAAGTGGCATTATTTTCTGCAATCCCAATGTAAATTTTTTTTTTGCATGTAAACATATAATTGCTCATACATTACAATTAAGCAAAGCAAAATCGTATATATGTATATCTTGCATATTCATACATTTAAACACGCCAACGCCTTTTAGCCTGATTGAATTCACTTCAATTATTTACACTGAATTCGCTTATTTCAATCAAATATCCGGCAAAGTACTCAAAATGTTCGTTTGCGGTTTGACTTGCGCAATGAATTTGCGGTGGAAATGTAAATGTGATTTGATTAACTCTATGGTATATTTGCATGCATATATTAATGCGCAGATAAGTGGTCAAATGTAATTGCTATTAAAATTTATAAGTTATTAAAATTATTTATGCAAAGGCAGATAAGTAGCGTAGATGCGTATGCGGAGTAAAGAAAAAAAGATTTTCGCAAGCACATAATTAATTCCAGTTTTAGTGTATATTTGTACAGAAAGCACATAGTTGTATATTGAAGTTCTAAAGTATATAAAGGAACTTATGGACAGTATTTCCTTTTTGTATGTAAAAGTACGCGAACACTCCTGTCTCTCAAAAATATTTTACATTTACAAATAATGCATTGTTTCAGCTGATCTCCTCATCATCCCATAGCAGCCATGCCCTACAATTTGCTTTTTTATTCAAATCAAATCAAAATTCAATTACCGCATTTAGTAAAGGTGTTTTGTTCTGGCATAGTGTGCATGCCTTAATTCACATGAGGCAGACATTGGCCTCCTTCCTGGCTTTTAAGCTTATGTACTTATGCATATCCATGCAGCATGCAACAGCAACTAAGCACTTTACAAAGCCATTTAGACCAATAATAATGGCCTAATGGTTATTCTACCGATAATCGCTGTCGGATTACATACACTAAAGCCAGTTGGCAGCAGAAATGACTGCACCGTTTCGTGGATTGTAAATAGTGCCCTCAAGCGTGCTTAAAATCTTTGGTCAATTGATTTAATAAGTTAGAAGCACATTTCAGCTTATTATTTAATTCCGAAAAGGTAAAATAAGAATCTATTGTACTCATAATTCTGAACTTATTCTTTAGATAACAAAGTTATTTAACAACGTTAGCTGTACTATTTAAGTAAGTAAAGTAAAAGTAACAGGCTTTTTCAAACAGTGTATGTTTGCAATGCCATTAGACGGAACATATATTTTTATTCGATGTTTCTTAATTACGAAAAAGCATCTGCGAAGTGTAGAATGAAATCATGTTTAAACGAAAAAATCTTCAAAACTAACCCTGGCATTCAGTAAGCAGTCTCTACTCACTAATAGTGACTTTTGGTGGTGAACTTGGATTTTGAGACTATTTGGTATTCAGTACGCTGTCTCACGTCTCTAGTCTCAAAAAGAAGTCACTAATTTGTCAGCTGGCTAAGAGCCGGTCACAAAAATGGAAGTATGGAGGAAAAGCTTATTTCTTTCCATTTTATTAAAAACAAAAACGCGAAAATGAAGCGAGGAAATTTGTTCAACAAGAATTTCATTAGGAAATAAACCAAAATGCTTTAATATCATACAAATGTATTGAAAAAAAAAATTATTTTTTTGTTTTTAAAACATTAAAATCTAAAGATTGTTAAAAAAGTAAAACTAATAAAAAAATAAAAAAAATTCTAAATAAAAAAAAAAATAAAAAATCCTCTACGGTCGAGGAGGACTTGAACTCGGACCCCCTCGGCTGCCAGCCTAATGCTTTGACCACTCGGCCATTGCGACTCTTCGAGCGATGCGCGCAAGAGGCATACATAAACACTATCAGTTGATTGTCTGTGTTGGCTTTCACCACACATTTTTGGTGAACTTTTTGTGACTCTCTCCTTCTGAATACCCAAATCGTCTCAAGTCACAAAAATAGTCACTAATTGCTAATCTCAAATTTAGTGACTTGAGATGAGACTGAATTACTGAATCCCAGGGTAAATCTTTCTGAAGTAAATTAAAGTACTCGAAAGGCCATACGTATGTGCTTTAGATTGAAACAAAGAGGTTGTGGTACATGTTTCTTTTCAATATACAATGTAAAAAGTTACGTTTGAAATGGTTTTAAAGGATTCCTAGGATGTAATAAGAGCTGTTTATATACTTTCTATCTATCGGTTTTATAAGGCTTGGTTATCTTATATTGAAAAATTGTATGACTTTATGACGTTACCACGCTTGCGACATCATGTGAATACCCTAATTAAATAAGTTAAAAAATTTCACATGTTTCTTTGTATATACAGGTTGAGTTTCTTATAAACAAAAGAAAGTAGTGACAGGAAAACCTTAAAGCAGCCTAATATAATAAAACTCCTACTTCTACTCTTACTGACAATTTTTTCTAATCCCAGAATGACGGTGAAGAATTTCTCCACTTACAATTAATTGTGCAATTCACGCCAGCAAATTAGTCTTGAATGCTTCAACGGAGCAATTCTTACTAACTTATATAAAAAAAAGTATTTATTAAGCCTGCCGCGTATGTGTTTACATGTATGTATATTCAGAGATATGTCCAAATGTATTCTGTTCAACTAATTTACTCGTTCATTCTCTGCTGTACATTTCTTTCGGCTCTTTGTCCACAATTTGTCGTACATTGTCTGTGTTCGTTGGTAATATTGTCTTCGAAGTTAGGTGTATGAAATTCAATTTGGCCACACCGTATAAGCACACAATTATACATATGTATACAGGTACATACGAGTATAAATACATACCCGTACATATATTTCTCTAAGTATGAAGTAATTCAGATACTCATTTGTCCTTACACTTGATTGTTTCCATTCATGTTGCCAGCAACGTACACAGTAGTACATAAATAGGGACTTAGTTCGAGTATGGACAGCGATGAAGGAACTTCGATTGAGGCTGCTAAGCAGTACCCCGGTTATATATTTCCTCTCTTACTTGTTTACACACATATAATATCAAGTAAAAGAAGTGATGAAAATTAACGATTTATTTTGTCTTTGACTGCAGCTGTACACACCAACGTATATATATCTACATACAAATATAGTATATCTTTAGTAAATTGGGAAAAATGAAGCTAATACTTACATACATATTCAATAGCATATGTATGTCCATATATGTACGCAAGTCCTCGCCGAGGATACACACACATACATATGCCACGCACTTAATGCTCCTTACCTAATTTTTTTGCTGTCCTTCTGCCATCCTCTACGCAATTTGTTTTCTGCACTCATTCAATTGCTGCATCATTTATCTGTCTGCCTTCAATGCGCCTCCTATGTACATCCTGGCGTTGTCGATAGGTAGACAGGCAAGATTCCTGCAAGGACTTCGTTGTAATACGGCTTACTTGCGAAATTCCACTCTAACTAGGCGAAACTAGCACTAATTCTTTGACAATACTATTCGCTTTGTGTAGACCTTGGCTAATTGAAATCGTTTTTGCATCAATTTTCTTAGAAGCTGGCATGAATGTACAACACTTGCAGTAGCTTTACTACATATATTTACGGAGTTCACATAGCGTATTGTTATATGTCGTAAACTTTAAAACCATATTTAAGGGATTCCATTAAAAATTAGCTGGTTGTTGGCTCGAGTCCTCTAAACACTTATTTAGCTGGAAAAACTTTACGACATACGACAGTACGATACTTACGATACCTTGTGAGCCTCCTAACTGTAAAAAAGAGTATTACATAAGCTAACAAGTAATGCGAGTAGAATATGGTTAGTTAACCGAGTGCCTGGTTCGGCGCAAACCCACAATCTTAAAATAGCAAGTATCTTGTGCAGAGTCCTTTAAATTGAAGATATTCACCTTCCACGCAGTCAACGGACGTTGCAGTTGCAACAGTACGCACACAGCTAAGCGCTAATTAAATGATTCAGTGATTTACCTTCTATCGTCTTTCATGCTCTTTCAATTGTTTCCATGATTTTATTACTCGTTGCCATCTGACCACCGTCGTCCGTTGTTTGTCGCTTCGGAAAAAGAGCAGCAGAAGTTGGTGGACTAAAAATGAAAAAGAGAACTCAACTCCTTCGGTATCCGACAAGAGTGTCAGTTCCAAGAAGTTATTACATCGCTCTGTTAGAATGGCTTATGTAGCTTTATCAAAATGTAGAATTGTTGAGTACTTTATACTTAAATTTAAACAAGAAAGAAAATTTTTTCCGTACAAATGTCCAACCGGTGACGGTGGAATCGCCCGTTCATACAGTAAGACGAAAAAGAAAAAAGTGGGGTCGAATATAACATAAAAGAGGTTTCATAGAGCATCTCCATTTTTTATTAAAAAAAAAGACGTTATTTCCTTACCACTTGTCTCTTATCAGCTTGAGCATTTTTCATCCGATTTAGAAATCCAAACATGTTGCGAAAAGATGATTTATAGACCCTTTAAATGATGTATAACAATGAATTGCTAGACTTAGCTTTAGGTGCCACGGTGGGATCTTAATATTTCCGACTCAAATTTATTAAACTGGCTTGGATAAAATACCACTTCTCAGTACTGTAGCTAAATGCCTCCATGCGATTTTTGGATTATATGGCATATGCCGGCTCTACCTTTTCTACGTACATACATATCTCCATACTAAGCTCGAGTTTGCTACCGCAAATATTTGAAGAGATATGTAATAAGAAAGTTTTAGTTAGTATGGGAGGTGCAACACCCATTTTTCTCCTTAAGTAAGAATTTAATTTCACGTACTTATCTCCCTACCAAGGTTCTAATCGGGATTAGTCCAGGTCATAAACCACCTTCGTGCAAAACTTTATTTTCAAACTCTTTTAAACTTTTTTTCGTTAAGCACCTGCTTTATAAAATTTGACTAAACATATTAATTTAATTCAACTTTTTTAACAGACGGCAACTCATAAAAAAGTAGCCTATCTTTCAATCTAGGTCATAAACTATCCGTATGCAAAATTTTATGCAAATCCGTTCAGTCGTTTCTGCGTCATTATTAATTTATTTCTCTTCTCTATCGATAATAACATCGATCAAAATATCGATAACAAAATCGATAACAATTTCGATACAACATTGATAACATTGCTAAAACTATCGATAGCAAAAGCAATAAAAAAAATTTATAACAAAATCTATAACAATTTCGATACAACATTGATAACATTGCTAAAACTATCGATATCAAAATAGATAACAATATCGATAGCAAAATCGATCAAAATATCCATAACAAAATGGATAACAAATATCAATAACAAAATCGACAAAAATATCAGTGTCAAAATCGATAAATATAATGATAACAAAATCGATAAAAATGTGGATTATTGTGTTGATAAGTTCCGAAAATATCGACAGCAAAATAGACAACAATATCGATAAAAATGCCGATAGCATAATCTATAAAAATCGATAACAAAATCGATTAAAATTTCGATAAGAAAATCGATAAAAATATCGATATGTTTATTACTTTGTTCATCTACATATTCCATCATGTGCATACATAAGTTGCATTCTTTTGCAACCGCGCTACAAAAACACACTCGCTTAAATCCCGAAATACACGCAAAGCAACAACACATAATCGGCTATTTATCCGAGTTCAGCCAGGTCGGTTAAAAAGTACGCAACCTTAAGGGTAGTATTGGTAAGCAAAACAACTGCTCTATTATGAATGGTTAATGGGAAAGTCGAGAGGGCAATTTTTCTTTTCGTACATACATGACTTATATTTTAAATAAGTATATATATTACGCAAATACCTCCCATAATTACTAATTTTTATTGGTTTTTGTGTCTAAATCCCGCTAAACTAATCACATGTTTCTTGCCAGATGCGAACAGGTATCTAATAGTAGCTAAAAGGAAATTTTATCCGAGTTGAATGTTCTTTTGTCGCTCGCTTACAAAACAATTCACCTATTCAAGAAGCACCTGTTTCCATCCCAACCATTTCTGTGTGCAACTTCCGTTGAATTTAGCGTCTAACAAGAAGAAGAAATAGTCACAAGTTGCACTTACATAAACACAATACTTACTTATTTTGATAATATGTAAACTTATTTCATTTGATAATTTTAAAATAAAATGTGCAACCGCAGTAGTAGTAGTCAAACAAAATATTTATTTAAGTTAAAACAGATGATAGTTGCCAGTAGTAGCAAAACTTAAGTAAAATCGTGAAAAGTAAATAAACTATGCCACAAAATGTAGTCACAGCATAAAAGTTATTGTGCTTCCCAGGCGTCAATGAGTAGCCGAATGCGCTGCTTCTGGCTTCTTGCTGGCCGGCCACCCGGGCGTATAAGTAACGGTGTATGTTGCAGTTTGCTATAGAAAGCATCATGACCTGCCTGCTTCCAGTTTATATAAATAAAAAACAGCACTACGAACACGCACACTCACACACACACATCTGCACATGTGCGCCTATGCTAATGTACCAACACAACAACAGGCTCTGAGGACGCAGAGTTCGTTTTTGCCGCTGCTGTTGCCGCTGTTATTGATGATGTTTTGTTGTTGTTTTTGCTGTTATATTTTATTTTATTTTTATTATTGCTATTTCAACCGAAATACGCGCCATGCGGAAACTCAAATGAAATGTGCGGTTAGTGAACTAAATGAAAAGGCAGCGAAAGTAAAGAAGGTAAAGCTGAACAAAAAAAAAAAGAGTAAACGCGACCAGGTCTCTCCCTGCGGGTCAAGCGGCAACGAAAAGTTTTTGTGGAAAACTCAAAACTCAAAGGAAAGGCGAGCAGAAAGGGTTGGGTAAAATAAGTTGTGGCGACACAAGGGCATGTTGCCACCCCCCATAACGGTACCCGCCACCCCAGTTACAATGTTGTTATTTTCCAATTTGTACACTAAAATTTTTTCTCATAAATATTTATGTACGTATATCTGTGAGGATGTATATTTCATTAACAGTGCGCTTGTTGTTGTGCATATTTTTTATTAACTATTTGCTTCTTACTATTTTCCCATATTTTTTTTGTAGTATTTCAATTTTACACGTTGTGCGCATTTTTATGCGGTTGCTTTTGCTTTTAGCTAAAAGCAAAGAAAAATTATTTAAATAGCCAAACAAAAAGAACAGAAAATACAATGCGCAAGCATTTCACTAAGGATCTGATACCGTAGGTAATGAAAAATATGTAAAGTGTAATCGACATCAAGTTGTAATAATAAAGTATAACAAGGAAATTTTTTAAAGGGATTTATAATCCTTTTTAAGACTTATGTCACAATAAGGAAATACAATATTTTCCGGTCGTCCATTGGCAACGAATTTTGTGTGCTATGAAAGTGAAAATTGCGAGCTTCATAAAACAAAAGGTCAATTATCAAAAGCTTATGGCTGCTGTAGTCTGAGACTGTAATTACGATTAAAAATTAAGACATCTTTTCATTAACAGACCAAGAGGGATGACGGCCTGGAAGTCCAACTTAGTAATGCTAAAAGTGTGCAATTAATTTAAGGAAAGCTAAAATGCATTTTTTAATTGATTTGCAAGGCAGTCGGCTGTTTTTAACTCTAGAGGAAGTATCTCGTATCTCGTCGTATCTCAATTTTTTTTTAAGTAAGCATTATACTAAGAAAATAAAAATTCTGTTCATGTACCTATATTTAGGTGTTATTTATTTCAATTATACTTAGGTTATTTAAGCTCCACAAAAAATAAGAGACTTGCACAATTTCCTTATTAACACGCCCATATTGTGAACTTTAGGACTTTTAATTTTGGTGAATAGGCATAGACGTAGGTAAAACGCTGTATCTGTTCGATATTTTTCAATAGAAAATATATTACAATAAGAGTTACTGTACTGTATTTCCGATCTGAAACAATACCTGCTCGTTATGATCGCAAAACTATTTAGGTGAGTCAAGGTGGTGATTAGGCAATGTTTTTTGAACGCAGCATTTCCTTTACGGAATGTGTTTGGACGCTGATATCATTTTCTAATAATCCTAAGTCTATACGTAATATAAAAATATAGAACACGTCTGAAAATCGGATCAAAAAGTTGAAAATTTAGATGCCACTTTTAGACTTGACAAAACTTTTGACAACAAATTTGAATTCCTTGGTTAAAAATCTACAGGAAAAGTCCATAAAAATAAAAACAAATTTTTTTGTTTAGCCTCAGTCGCAACTCAGTTCTATACGTTTTCATTGTTAGACAAGCAAGGACCAACGATTTCACCGTCCCACAAAGCACACCAAACAGAGCAAGTGAGCGACTTAATCAAGATTTTCGTGTATTATTGATGAAATGGGAAACCAAACTGAGCACAACTGATTTTAGCAGCGTTGCCACATTTAACGAACTTGTGACCGACTAGTCCTTTTCGGAAATTGAACCTCTAAAAAAGCCAAGCCGTCATCAACATCACTTTCTTTTTCTTTTTAGATTACTACTAAAATCAGCTAATGTGTAAATTATTACTATTTATTTTACTCACTTTAAGTCCAGATTATTTAAAAAGTGGCTGCATTTAAAAATATTTTTTTATACAAAATTTAACCTATTACGAGATGGTATTTTCTTTTCACCTTCAAAAACATAGTACAATATGTAGCTACATAGTATCTAGTTTCACAATATTAATTTTTTTGCTAAAAATACATAACGCTCAATAAGACTCTCACACAGCCATTTAAACACTTGCTGAGCAAGGTAAAACGATTTTCCATTCGGATTACGGTTTGAATATTCAAATCAGAAAATATTATGCTCCATTGAATAGATACTAGTTAGTCAGCAATTTAAAATTGTGAAGATTGCAAAATGTGTTGGAAAATTAGAAAAAGCAGCATATTTGTAAATGTATTTTATATTTGAATTTGCAAAACAACATTGCCAGACGCAGAACTGATGTGAAGGTAAAGGATAAAAGAATGCATTTGTTTACATACGCATATAATATGTATATGTATGTATGTGCAGCCCGAACATCACGTACACTACTAGCATGCATGTAACTTTACTCAAGTTTATGAGAAGCATGAAAAACAACAAACAAAAAAAATAACAACTAAGGCATCAATAATAACAGTGGAAAAACCAACAGATTGATTGTGTTTGCTTAAAAGTGCCAAAATAAATGAAATTTTCACAAAATACTTGTTTATATTTTCAGAAAATATGCATCACTTAAGATAAAGATTATAAAATGTCTGAAATCTTGCAGAGAACAACTATTTGAATCGTTTCAATGACAGTATTGTTTGTTGTCTGTAATTTTTGCAAAATCTTCAGTTACATGAACGCATCCGAATACAAAACCCATCTGCTAATCAATGGCTTGCAAATAAAGCTGATGCCACAACACAATAAAAAGCTATAGATAGTGTTGAAAACAATAAGCTTTTGTTTAATATTTTCATCTATTTGTCTGATTTTCAGTGGGCTATTCAACTAGCTATGATAGCTTAGATTTTTGCGCCTGGTAGTACATATGTAGTATGTATGTAGTATTTAGGGGATTCTTTTTCATAACGGACACCAAATTTGGTGTCACACTTTAGATTTGCTTAAAATTTTTTATGGGTTCTGTATATGAAATAAGCTAACACGCATTCGAGAAAATTTTATTTTATTTTTACTTCGGAGATATGACCTGTCAAAGTTTGGATTTTTCGTTATTCTGACTTAATATTTACTTTTCCAAATCGTTACATCTCGGGCTCTGCTCATCGTAGAGACTTCATTCTAACGTCCTTTTAAAGCTAAGATAGCGGGCTTAACAATATAGATATTCTGCCTAAATCCACAATAAAATCTACATTTTTAAACTTTGGTTTTAAAATTGACACGCCCATTTCTAGAAGATTCTTTGTTTGAAAAAGTTGTGGAACAAAGTCTGGTAACGAAGGCATATTCAGCCGAAATCCGCAATAAAATCAGCGTTTTGCTAACTTCAGTCCTACGATTGCCACGCCCGTTTCTAGTGTTTTGTTACCTTAAAGAAAAATCTTGCCATACAAATATTATTTATGGATAGATAGTCCATCGCAATAAAATTGAAAAATTTGAAAAAAAACCCAATTTTTGACACCTTGCTAAATATATCTCATCATAAGTTTAAAAAAAAACGAATTTAAAAAAATATTGGACTCTCACAAAATAAACCATCTCGTTCTTGAAAAACGCGATCTCGACCATCTTATACGAAGAGATGTTGAGCCCATTTCTTAAGCTTGAAAACGACGTTAAGTTGAAGTCTCTACGATGAGCAGAGCCGGAGATATTGAAGACATGATTAGTCAGAATGAAGAAAAAAGTCCCAACTTTGACAGATAAACCCGGGCGACAAAAACAAAAAAATTTCAAAACACACGAAAGAAACGAGATACTCACGAAACAATAGCCAAATATAATAAAACTGCTTTTTTAGTTTTTCACTCTGACGTCAGTATTTTTTTAAAGGACTTTGAAATTTTGAAGTATCTAATCATATCTTCAAAAATTATTTAAAGAATCAGTGCAATGTTGAATAACTATATGGGTACCAAACGAGCGGGAAAATTCTGTGAGATTTAAAACCAATACAATTTTTTGGTTAAGAAGGACGAATCGGTATTGAAAATGCGCTTTTAACCAAATTTGTACTTTTAAGTCAATAAAGTTGGCAGGACGAAATTCGATGATGGGGTTGTGCGTATGTATATTAGTCTTCAAACAGGAATTTTTTCAAAAAACAAAATATAGCAAATTTTCAAGGATATTTAAGCACACAATTTGTAAAGGACATTTTCCATACCCATTCGTCCTTATGCACCAAAAAAATTTATTCTGTTATAATTCTACAGAATTTTTTCTTTTACATAATTTAGTTAATTATAATTATATAATTTAATAAATCATTTTTTGAAATAATCATGTTTTTTAATTTTGCTTTCCTTTCCTTTCAAAACCAAAACCTAACGGCAGAGAGAGAAACTAAGTACGCAGTTTTACAATAATTTACCCATAGTTTCGCGAATATATTCATTTTTTTTGTGTAAAATTTACTGTCGCACGGTGTAATATCTCCAAAGAAAAAATAAAAAAAAAAATTCCTCGAAAATCGAAACAAATTGGAGACATGATATTACTTTTTTTTACGAAATCCGTCCGTCTTAAAAAAGAATGGCTCACGTATGTATGCATGTGAACGAATTGCATTTCCCATTGTTTGCCTGCATTGCTTTTGCGTATAAGTGATTTTGTATGGATTATAGTCTGCAGTTTAGTTCGCACCTATGTACATACAAATGTACACTTGTTAGTAAGGACTCAAAAGCAATAATCATTGTTAAGGATATCTGCAGTAATTCGCTTGGTGGAGGCAATTATTCGAGTCAGCAGCAGCGATTGCTGTTGTCTGTGTTTGTTTACAAAACGCCTGCTTGTGTACAATGAATTTCAAAATTCAAGTAATAGCATAATCGCTGCATTGTTGATAAGCGAAAAAGATGCAGTCGGTACAAATTTGTTCTGGACAATAGGCGTTTCATTTTTCTCATTCAAATGTGCAAATTTAATTTTTTAATTTTATTATTACCCTTCTTATCTGCCACTTCAACCGTTTATCGTTTTGTGCTATTTAGTACCGAAAAAACTTGCCAATTGCCTTTCTTCAATTTTGATTTCACAGCAATTGTAGATAGGTCCTTCCACACTTGATCCTTCTATATGATTCGTAGGCGCACTTTGCTATCGTTGTCCACCCATTGGTGTCGATTTGATGTAACTTTTCCCCCGGGCCTTATCAGTGTCGATGTCATTAAAAAGTTCTGAAACGGTTAGGTTTTTCCTAGAATATTTCTCTCGAAATTCCCGCTCAGTTTTGTTCGACATCATTAACGCTTCTGTGTCACAATTATGCAAGAAATGCTCCTTCACCACATGCTCTCTGCGAATTTAATGAGATATCGAATTCTTTCTGCCTCAATTTCTAATTAGGTTTGTTCCACACGAGCCCGCGGTATCCTGCGGGGACCCAATACAGCCCAGAAAGTGTTTCTCACGCTAGAAAAATTGGCGATATCGAATACCTTCCACTTTTGGATCGTAAATGACTATTTCTTCGTGCCCGAAAGAGTCTGGACTCGTTTCGCGGGCAGAAATGTGCATGAAGTCAATTTGAAATAACAGCTGTTGTTTGCCTACATCCGAAAGCAAATGTTGAAAAATACGAAAATGATAAATAGCACTAAAGTTCCAAAAATGTAGGAATTTGCTAAATTTACCCTGCAGGGAAAGCTACTAGTTGTGAACTAGAATTCTACCAGTTTGCGTTTCAGCTCAACTAGTTCACGTTCTATGCTTTTCCAATATTAGCGACTGGTATTTTTAACATTGCGATGTCCTACGAGATGTCAAATTTCAGACTATGCATCAGCATCTACTAGTAGAAATACTATTTAGTAGCATCATACCAGTTGGTGAGCTAGTCTGCCGATTCATCCCCCATGAAAAGCTTTAGTATGCCTTTTTGCTCGCGGCGCTCCAACATTTTTAATGGCCGACAAAGCAAAGCACTCGCGTGGTATGCCTGAGCTACCAGGTTCAAGCCCTGCCGCAGGGAATTTTTTTTGTTTTTTTTGTTTATAATATTTCTTTTATTTATATTTTTATTTAGGGTTTTGTTTGTTATTTTAAATTTAATTTAAAAAAAAAAATATTTTTTTTTATATTTGTTTCTTTTTTTTGTAATGCAACTAGATTTTTAAGTTTGTTGTTTATATTTAAATTGAAATAATTATTCCTGCTTACATTGATCTAACTTTAAAAATCTTAACCACCTTCAAGCGGCCTCGAACCTGTGATCCCAGAACCAGAACCAGTAGTCTTCACGTGACGCCACAGCCGACATTTGTAAGAAAAGCAATTAATTGCGTTTTATTTTAGGCTTTGGCAATTCAAAGGCAGATGTCGCTGAACGCTTAAGTTCTTCGAAAATGTCGAACTGGTAGGCACATACTAGTTTATGAACTAGTATTTTTTCTAACTGGTTTGGGTTTTCACTGCAGGGATATTAGCCATATAAAATAAAAACACATAAAATCATTGTTTAAAGCTGATTTGCTGATTCCGGGCACGCAATTCGGTTTTTTGTGTTTCTCACGCTCTGGGCACCTTTAGCTCGTGTTAACCTTGTGAGAGGGTAACTTATTTTTACACTCTAATTACCGAAACGGTCCGAAAAGCGTATGGAGCAAACCTATTATATAAAGATGATTTTCTCTCTTTCTTGTTCTTTTTTATTTACTGCCTTTTAGTACCTTATAGTGATTTGTTATCGTTAATGTTTTCGTAACCTAATTTGAATGTAAACTTTAGCTTTATGTGGCACTGTAAGAACTTTCTTCAATGACTTTATGCAATAAATAAATAAACGGGCATGACGACGGATTTCTAATGCACAATAGTTGTTTGTTCGTTGAAAGAAGGCTCCGACATTTAATTACTTGCCGAGGCCATAGTGGCGCCGGTTTTGGTAACAGATATTTTTCGCTTGATTTTAAACTTTCTGTTAGGTTAGAAAAACCTTACGAACCTTAGTAAATACAGCAATCTTTATAATAACTAGCTATTTTATCTATTGGCGAACGAATGCGAATAGCCTCTTCAGTTTCAGCTTACTCTTCGAGGAATTTGTAGTATCCTCAAGTGTAAATCTGACATCAAGTGTAACATTACGGCACATATTTCATCAAAACTTTCTGAAAAATACATTGTCCAGTATGTAATTTAAAAAGTTATCAACCTAATGCATAAACAGAAATTCCTTGCTTTTTTCAATCAAGGAACTATACCTACGTTGGACCAAATGGTACCTTAACCTAAGATTCGTAAGATTTATTTTCCCTAGTTCTGCTCTATATCAGACAATTGAATTTTTGAATATAAAATTGTTTTATAAAAAGACCACGAGTGCTGAAAAAATTAGTCATATCACTGTTCAAAAGTTACAACAGCAGGGTTAAGTAATCCTAAGTGTTTTACCACTTCAAAGCCTTAACTGCCAAGAGGGACTTTGTCTTGTTTATATTTCGCCGCTGGATCAACCAATTGCATCTTAAAAGGGGAGCTTCATGATATGTTCAAAAACCAAATTTTCACAGCGCGGCAAATCCAACTGACTGGCGCCATGTCTAAATTTGGGATCCCCACAAAACTAATATGGCTATGTAGAGTGACGTTGAGTACAACCTTCAGCTTCGTTCAAATTGGCAAGGACCTCTCCACGGCGTTTGATATTAAACCAGGTTTTAGACAAGGTTCACTCTCTTTCGAGGTTTTCAACCTGCTGAATCGCAGCAGTCAGAAAGTATAGCTCAGCGTAATTATATAATTTTCATTTCCTTTTAAGAATATTCAGAATATCTAAGTTTTTCTCAACAAATTTTTTGGTTGAAAATTGAAAAAACAAAAGCTCTTTTATTCCTCTCACAGAAAAATATCAATTGCTTGGCACCAACGCGAATGTCCTTGCCGCCAAGGAGTGTAAAATAAATTTATTGCTTTTGTCATTATTACATTTTCCCAGAAGCTGAAGCTGAAGCGCCAGCAACAGCAATGCAGTGGCGGACGCCAAGAATCTCTCAATTGCTATACCGCCTTATTTATTTCTAGCTTCAACTTGTTTAACGATCTCTCTTTTGTTGCTGCTACTTTTCTTTGTTATTGTTGTTGTACTTATTTTCTTAAGTATTTTCATTATTCGCCCTGGAGCATCGAAAATTTGATTGCACATCAAGCGCTGGGGCAGCGAATGCCAAAAAGAGCAGCGATTCGTAAAGAGCAAAGGGACCAGCACAGCACTGACGACGAAACAAAAGATCCAAGTCAAATGCAAATTAATAGCAAAATCAAAAATAAAAGAAAGAAGAGAAGAAATACAAAGTGAATGAAGAAAACTGGTGGCGCACGCTGACAGTTTACACAAGAAAAGGCCAGCCGTAAACAAGTTAGTCAACAGTAAATAAACCGGAACTAAAGGACGAGGAAATTATTTAAGTGAAATTATGAAAAACAAAGATAAGTTTTTGTGAAAAAAAAAATTTTGCTAAATTGATATTATTACATTAAAGGGATAACATTTTAAATATTTTCACATTTTCATTGCTTATGCTTCATATTTTTAGCTGCCGCCTCATATTATGGCAGCTTGTAGTTGATAACATTTAGCTAAGCGTGATGCTAAGACGGTTATCGGTGTTTTTGTTGTTGGGAGGCAACAACACCTTGGCTTTGCCTTTTTTAGCCTTCATTCTGTTACATATAATTTACACTTTGGCAAAATGGTTTATGAAGGGAAATTTAATGAAGTCGTTTGAGATTTTCAATCTGAAGAGCTCAATGTTATTTCATATTTTCTATTAATTTCCTCCATGACACGCGCCGCGCACAGATAAAACAAAACAAAAAACGTTGTGTGCTGAAAATGGATACCGCTGTCGGATAACAACAGGTTTAACAACAAAAAAGTGTTCACTGTGGACAACTCAGCAGTCAAGCAGCAGCAGCAACATTTTCTGAAAAAGGGTATTTCTGCCCTTATCGCCCACTAACAATCAGCGACTGCATAAAATTTAAAAAATAAGCAGCTCGCGTGATAAAGGCAGAGAATTTAATTTTTCAAGATGGAAAGTAATGTGCATGACAACGGTTATCGCGGGCGTATCGCTGTGACGAGGCATAAACGCGGCCGTGCACAGTGGCGGATATTTGAGACTAATTTGCGCTAAGCGCAAAAAAAAATCGTTTTAAAATTGAATAAGGCTACAGTTTGAAACTGTGGGTGTTCACCCTAGTTATCAGGTTATCTGCTTAAAAATTACTATTCTATAGTGCAGACCCGGCCGCAGTGGGGTTTGGGGGATTTAGCAAATTTGATTCTCTAAATTAAAAAACGATACATTTTAGATTATCCATTAAAACTGGAAAAAATTCGTATTTTCGTGTTTTCTATCGAAATTTTTCCTTATGTGGGCCAGATTACCCTTCACTTCTTCTATTTAGTTTGGTTTTAAAATAATTCCTTGAATACCATAAGAGATTGAGCCAGCGAACGCAAACAAACAATAGCAAACGTTTCGGTATCGTTTAGTTTCGCTCATACAAGGTAACCAAACACAACAAATTCAAATCAATCGGAATGATTTTGAAGAGTTTTACCGAATCGCGATTTACATACCGTACATAGATGTTTTCATTACTCATTTCCAAGATCGAATTTTAAAACAGCGGGATATTTAGTCGAATTTTGCTTGCCTATTTCCTCAAAGTCAAAGCTAACATATGTAAATTGATTTTCATCATTATTCAGCTAAGCGGTAAGGTTTATCATAAAACTAGGTTAGACACAAGTTTAGATAATGCAATTGTCTACAAAACCCGTTCTGATACTTTTACTCCTAAGAATCACCGTTTCTGGAATTCAGCGGTTCAAAAAATTGTGTTCCCCATAATATGAAAAATGTCCATTCTACTTGTGTGATATTGTGCAATTGGCGGTTTTTTACGTGGATTACCGGTGGGCCTACTGCACAGCCTTTTGTAGTCCTGTTAAAGCAAATAATATTGCATGAAATAAAAATTCGACCATTGGAAGTGAAGAATAAAGGTACGTTATTTCAGGTGTGATTTATTTCTTTTATTAATACTTTTCTTTTTGAACTAAAAACTTTTAAACTTCTTTCGTCTGACACAAATAAAACAGGTGGTAAGCCTACTACATCTAGTTGAGAAATAAAGCATTTTTTAAATGATTTCCATGGACACACATATTATGGGAGTATAAAAAATTCAGTCTGTATGGGGGGCCCTCTTCCGAAGAAGTGAAGGAGTATATTTTACACACAAATATAAAATAAGTACCGCCCAAAGACTATCACGAGAAAATTCGCGCTTTTTATAAAATACGCAAAATTCAGTTACAGTTGGGAAAAGTCTTTTTATCGCATTTAATAACCAGCACACCCGTTTAATACCTGTTTTTTTTTATTCCTCAGAACATTCCAATTAACGACTGAAAACCCTTATCAAAAGTTAGATTTTATGCGAGTTGCACTAGAAATTTCCTGCTTTTATCGATTTTAGCGGATAAATTAGTCACTTAAACTTTAGTTTTTTTTTATAAATGACTATTTACTGATATTTACACATATGAGTAGTATGTATAGAAACCCGACTTTATATGCAGATGCTTTGTGGTAGCAAGTACAGGCCAGTATGCAAAATGTCCCTATCTCAAAACATTTCCCCTGTATACCAAGCAGGCAAAATGACCAGTACTTGACGTGTCCCAAAGAGATTATACCGGTCTTAGTTTCGGTTTTTATGTACGAAAATGATCCCCAACTTTAACCGCAGGACAGATACCCAACATTTACTACGAAAATGCCTGCCGGGGTATATTTTACCTTAGAATGTATTTTTCTCCTTTTCTTATGTTTTTCAAAGAAATATGAAATTTTTTAGCAAGCTGTTGTTTAGATGTAATTGAGTATTTTAATGCTCAGATGGATTGATATAACTTGCTCTTGCCTACAGGTTAGAAAAAAATAATAATTTAAAATTTAACAACTAAAGAAGTCTACACTGTACGTTGTGTGAAAGCTTGTTGGAGGTGCGAGTAAGTGGTAGCACCTACGACTACCAATTCTAGAAACGCATTTAACATACAGCTGCTAACAGTGCAGGGAACAATAATGAATTACCTTTTAGCTGTATGTGAATGTTGTTGTCATGTAAATGAACTCCTTTGTTACGCTTTGTTTTTACCATTTCACTTGGATGTTTAAATTTTAAATAAGTCACGCAGAAGGGCGGTCGTTCACATTTATCAGCAGACATTCAGTTGTATTCAGCGTTAAAGCAAATACATAGGTACTGCTTACATATTTATATACGTCTGTGCACACTTAGCTTTAAGTTTAACGCCCAAGTTCTTTATTCGGTCTTTACGAAAATGGCCAAGAATAAAATTTTCTTTGGTTTGAAAAAAAAAACCAAGTAAAGAAGCTTGTGCTCAGAACAAAACAAAGAAGGTAAGAAGACATGGTTTTCCACGAGGTTCAAACATTCTAATGTTAAGTCAAGAATGGTAGTCGGCATGTGAGTTTTGCCATTAAAGACTCACTAATTTATGTCGCAACGCCCCAAACGAAAAGATTGCGGATTTGCGCTCGAGCATATTACGTTGTTCTCTCCTATAGATATTTCACCCGCCCCCAACTCGCTAGGTACGACATTGAAGCTGTGTGCCATTTAGTATGATGTGTGCATAAGAACCTCTCTAAATCCCATACTATGGCCACAGATACTAAGATATTTGCAGCTATAGAGCTCGCCAGACATTCGCCCATGAGACCAATAGCTCTGGGTGTCGCCGACGTTCCTAAGCCTCACATCTTCTCATCCTTATCAACCTCTGATTTCGTTCTTTCGCACTTAGCTGCTTGATTCTCTGGTAATTTGGATAGACTCCAAAATTCTGTAAAATATTTAGAATCACCTTGTGCTCCGGCAGGTTTCCCTGCGCCATCAAAGTATATAAGTAAAGGAAATTTTCTGTTTCATTTAAATAAAGTATTCAATTGTATTACTAATTAGAATTCTTTTGTATAAAATACTTTTTTATGTAAAAAGTAGGTATTTTTTCCTTTAAAGTGTTTTTGACGTATAATACCGTAAAACCCATTTCCGCACCACCGCTGAGGTAGAGTTTTCGGCGCGTCTTTTTATCGTAGTTTCCTCAGTAGGCCCAATCCACGGGCAACATTTTTTTTTTTAATGAAAGCAGGTGAAGGTGTGGAAATGAGTTTTACGCCGCATCCCGTACATCGCTATGTCTATCGCGTTCCAGGCCGTGATCTAAGCGTCGTACAAAACAAACATAGGTACAAAGGTTGTGGAGAATCAAATTCTCTACAACCCTGGAATCTCGATATGCTATGTATTTTCAACAGAAATTTTAAAATAATGGCGAAAACCGTGACAATGCAAAATTTTTTCGCAGTTTTTGCTAATTTTTTACAATAAAAAATGCTATTTTAAAACAAACTTCTACATAACAAATGTAAATAAAAATGGAAATAAAATTATCTAAATATTTGTATTTAACCATTTTTTACGAAAAATGCAAAATAAGCTTGCAAATCGAAAAATACCCAAACAAACTTAAATCCAAGATGGCGGAATGTTGCCACATGAAATTTAGGAGCGACACTGTGGATCCATGATCTGCGTGTCAGAGAGAAGTAAACTGCATCAAAAAATCACTGTTACAATTTTTTTTTTTAAATTTCCTACCAAATTTATCTAATTTTACTGGGCCAACCAAAAAAAAAAATTAAAACTTCAAATGCATTTTTGTTTCTTCCTTTTTTTACATTTTAAAATCAAGTTCTAAGTTAATTTTTCGAGTAAGTTTCAAATAGGTTGTCTGGAACTGTGAAATAATTTGCGATTCATAATTCAAGTGTTTAGTAAGAAAAATAAAAAAGCAGAACTTATCTGCTTCTAATAAAATTATGTTATATATTTAATTGTGTGAGTGCTTTACCTATGTTATGAGTTATTATTAAGCAGTATTGGTATTGTCCCACCCGTGACAAAAAAAGCTAAAAGTGGTTATATTTAGTTACAGAAGTTGAGGTTGTGTTTCGTGTTTGTTACCTAATGTTAGAAATTCATTGCAAATGTAAAAAATTTAAACTTCTTATTTAGAATTCTAGGTAAGCAGTTTTGTAGCCCTTGAAATTTAAGTAGGGAGAAGTGAACATTTCAAGACGCTAGCAAAGCGTGTTGATTTTTAATAATTTATTTTGGCTGACAGTGCTTGGCCTTTTCTTCCATATCCTCATATCCTAAGATAATAAAATTATAGTTAAAAAACTAAAAACCCGCTTTTATTACAACAAGAACTAAAAAGTATAAATTAATTTATAGATATAGCGGTTCCTTTTAATTTAACTTTTTTAAATTAGCTAAAAATAGGAGGTAAATTTGTAAAACATATGGCAACCGTCCTGAAGCATTCTTTCGACAGTAAACTCTTTTAAACCTTTTTAGTTTGATACCCACATTGTAATATTTAATTTATTTTATTAATTACTTTAATTAAATTTGTTAAGCAGATGGCAATATTTCTCAAAAATATTTTCAAGTTTAAGTCTTTTAAAACCTATTTCTTTTGATACCCATTTTTGTGATATTTATTTTACCCTACAAATTTAGTTAAAACTAAATTTTTAAACAGGTGGAAACTCTTTGATTTTTTTTTAACCATCCGGGTATTAAAACAAACAATTCAAAAAAAAATATATATCTCAAATCGGCCAGGTGAGGTCTTAATAAAATGTACTTCTGTCGTACGAAAAATCCATTTAGAACGATGAGGTAACTTTTCAGACGACCCTTAAAGCTTTTGATTTCTAGATCTCTGCAATTTGATAATAAAAAGCAGCTGTCTGTATTTGGAAAGCTTTTCACGTGCAACACATTTTACTGCTATCACTGAAATAGAATGGTTAGCCCCTAACGTGCTTGCCCTCTCTCCTCGACCCCATCCAGTGCAAAGATATCCCCTATATCCTTTCCCACAAATATAATTTTGATATTTCTACAATTTTCAAATTGAATTCATTAGTAGCCAGTTAAGTGCAGTGGAACTGGAGTAAAAGCTGTAGCTGTAGCTATAACCGTGGCTATGTATGCAGCTATGAGAACAGCGCATTTGTGCAAATCGCGCACAACAACTTCCGCACCATTACCGGAAGTTGGCCATTGGAGTAACCTCTTGCTGCAAATCTCTTTCTTGGCACTGTTCAACGATTCCACTTTCGCAACCTACCTACCGCGCTGCACTTGCTTACTTGCTTGCATTTTTCTTTTATTTATTTGACTAATGGTATTTTATCACAGCAATAGCGGCGGCAGTAGTGCTAGTAAATCTTCTCTACACAAACAGCTGTGTCTTCATCTGATTTGCTACGTGTCGGTTGTTGCTCTCGCTGCCAAACGATGACTGCATTGCTGACGCAGTCCATTGTATGGATATGTATGGATTTTTGTATTTTTTTTTTTTTTTTCGTGGGTATACCTTACTTGCAACAACCACGTAAATTTCCTGCCACAAAACAAACAATCACGTTGCCGCACACAAATGGCACTACTTCCGCCATCAATCGCCATTTGCAATTCAATACGCTCGTCGTAGCTATTGCCAAGCGCGTCAATGACTTTTATTTGTGCACTCTTATGCAAGTGTGCAGGCGTGTGTGTAGCCACGTAATATTGTACGAAGTGGTTTGACGCAAGCATTTGCCTCAAACGGAAATCACTTTTCCAACGCGTTCCCGGCCGCGCCGCGACTATGCCACTGTACGCCTGCACAGTAATGGCATTCAAGTGGCTGTAATGGTAAGTAGATATGTATGTATGTAGTAGTGGATAATAATAAGGCCGCCATGGTAGTAGAGTCGTTGCCTTCTACTCGAACATTTGCTTTTGAAATAACTGTTCGTTTTGTTTGCCATTTCTGCTCGCCTTTTCAGTTTTGTTTGTTTATCTGTGGTAAATATTGAGATTTATTTGCGTTGGCGATGATGAATTGCTGGCAAAGGGACATGCAGAATAGCACAAAGCAGCGCGCAGACGACGGACAAGTGGCCAGCTAAAAGACAAACGTCGTTCAGCTGCCGATGGGTTTGGAAACAGTTGTGGCGCGCAAGTCATTATTCATAGTCGAAGGCAGTTCGATTTGTTTTATATACATAACGCTGGGAGGGTGAGGGGGAGGGGGGGAGAGGGTGAGAAAACAGTTATATGAGGCCTCAAAAACAATTGGTTCATAAATTATTAACTGATTTTTTTATTTGCCTCCATGTCAACAGTACAAACCAACAGCATAACTTGTCAGAAGGATATCATAAATTCTAGGAAAAAGTGAAGTGTGAGTATGCTGGTTTTGGTTTCAAGTTGAGTTTAGATTAATTCAAACTAATGAAAAATATTACAATTTTGGGTTTGGTTGTGATAAAATAAATTTAAAGAATTAATGAACGATTTAATATGCGAATTTAAAAAGGTGTTAAGGATTAAGTTAAGTTGACACCTAGCAATTGATCATGTGCAGTGATGAAAGATATTTGGAGTTGAGAGTAGATTTTCAAAATGGCCGGAATGGGCGGTTTCGGGAAGGTTTTAAAAAATCAGCGGGCGGGACGGGACGAAGATTCTTGCCCGATGCTCCCGATGAAATCCACGACTTCCGATAAGAAATAGAATAGCTTTGCTTATGTAAATACGTTGCCACAGGAGATTGTTACAAAATTCTGCAAACATATTTTCTTTACAATCGATTTAAGTACTATGTCAATAAGACTATACTAATGGACACCTGAGTTTCGATCTATAGGGATCATGAATATCTCGAAATTAGTATAAATTGTAATCACTTTTTGCTGGGAGGCCCCAATACAGCGTATCCACAAAGTTGTATGGAGCCGAGAGGGCAGTATTGCTCGTACGTAAGCAGTGGCACCTAGCGAGGCAGATGCGAGATCGATTTTGGAAGAGGTGGTTATCGGAATATCTGCCAACATTGACTCGGCGGTCAAAGCGATGTTCGCCTACAGAGCCATTAAAGGAAGGAGACTTGGTCTTCATTTGTGACCCCAATGAGCCTTGAAAGCAATGGCGTCGCGGTAGAGTACTAAGAATCTACTCAGGCCAAGATGGGCAAGATCGTAGAGCAGATGTGTTAACCTCCACCGGGACGTTTCAGCGCCCTGCGTCAAAACTTGCAAAGCGTGGGGGAGATGTAACAGATTGAACTATTGTAGTAGATTAAGTTGTTGTAGGCTTTATAGTAAATACCACGATTCGATTTTTTGCTTACGTGATAAGATGAGGTGAAGGTTCTGCAGTTGGAAATTCGGCATTCCGATGTCCGGAAAATATGGTTTATAGCTTCGATGTCTCCAGACGGCTGGCTGATGTTGAAAGAAAACTGAAAGTTCGAAAATACAATTCCAAGATTCTGGTCGAGTCCAATAATCAGGCGAGGCGTCTTTCAAACGGAGCGTCGTCATCCCTACGTATGAAATGTAAAAATTACCCTTGTATCTTTTTTGCGCCTAACTACATACATATATCGATGTCGTTGAAACGATCCTGCCGTTCGACTTTCCATTTCGTCAGTTGCTGTTGGCCACGCAAATATGACCATTGATCTTGCGTATAATTTTGCTATCAAAAGCCCTCAAGGCCGTTTCGTCTTTGTTCGACATCATCCCCTTCTCACATTGTATAGCGTAATTTTCGTCCGACAAGAAATTGCTATGTTTTTCAATTGCTTTCCAAGCCCAAAGTACCATCTAATGGCAAGAGCTATTAGTGGTGTTTACGGAGACTAGGTATACAAAGCCTTTCACTATTTCAAAGTTATAAATGCCTACAATGACTTGTACGAACACTCCAGTTTCCACTTCCTTCGATACTTTTTCTTATAAATTAGTGCAATATTTTAGGTTTTAGGTTTGACCAAGATTTGGAACTCTTATTTTTAAGAGTTTGGTTCTAGTACTAACCAAATGTCTATAAAAAATACCAGCAGACCCGGTGAACTTCGTCCGGTCCAAAATAAGTTTTTTGTATTGAAACATTTTGGGCCAACATTTTCACCAACAGTTCAGTACCGCATTTATCTTCCAATATTACGGTTTGGTTGTTGTCAGAAGGCATTTTTCCATTGCCATCTTAACTAACCTAGCAAAACTGTATATGCATACAAAGATACGGAATAGTTTTAGTGCGTTTGAAAGGCGTCACGCCCCCCTTTAAAATAGCCCCAATTTTCTCTAAGAGTATGGAATTTATTTCATATATCTCCATACCATCTTCGAGTACTCTACCTCGAACACTTCCAGAGATATGCAATATGAAATAATCGACTAACGCCGTGACAAGAGATTTTTATATATTAGACTTTAAAATTCTTTAAAAAAAACCTTTAACCCGTAAAAATCTCTGCATTTAATCATTCTATCGCCAATTTCGATTTAGTACAGGTGTTGGAGTGGTCTATGGCTGTAGTTTGCCTATTCGAAAGCCAGACTGGTAGCGCTTTTGGCAGTCTCCTTTCCTATTTCATTACCCTCTATTCCTTTGTAGCCGGGCAGGGATAGAACGAACAAATCAGGAGGTTACTGTAACTTCTCCGCACTCTGCAAAAAACTTAAAGAAATTTCTGAGCATAGCATTTAGGCTGCGGTTATTTATAGGGTTCCGAGACTCGGAATATTTACATAGTTTGTAAAAAAGAATGTTTTCAGACTCTTTCTGTACAGGGCTAGAGCTATCCTTTGTATTGAGGTGTGAATACTATGACGAGATGACTTTTTACTTTTTATTTCATGCATCGCGACGTATAGGCATCTGGTTTTGATACGCATTTACCAAAATATGGTGTATGGTGAATATTTGTTTATGGTCGCCATTTTTTTCCTTTATCACCTTCACCAATTTTCAAGACGCCCTGCAATTGCAATGAGTTAACATTTGGACACCATCTGCCACATTTTTCACAACAGTGAAAATCGTAAAGTTTATGTCCCCTCAGCGTATTTGTTGAGGTCACTGTTCGTCTTCGAGGAGCAGCGAGCTCATAGAAAATATGCTAACATAAAAGCTTTCATCCCTCGGCCGCAAAAGCGTCACGTCTCATACAATACAAACTTAAGTTGCAGCGAGAAAATAAAAATCACGAAATATGGTGAACAATCAATTTCTGTTTACCCCACAGGCGGTAAATAATACCAGCACACCAGCTAAAAATGAACGTAGCTGAGCTACAGCAGCAGCAGCAGCAGCAGGGGCAGCAAGCACTTTCATATTGTGGACCATCACATCAGCGATGAGATGACCATCGATTTGCTTCAAGCACTGACACTGATGAAAGGAGTAAACAACATTTGAGCAACACCAACATTGAATTGGGGCCAATAGAGTAGCGAACGCAACGTTAGCTCAAATGCAGCCGGTCGGAGGGACTAGCTGGCTTGTTGGTTGGTTGGGCGCTGGCTGGGAGCGCGGCAATATTACCTCGCACGCGCGTTGATTTTACGCCATAAGCTCAAGTCAAATATACAAATAGTAACGAGTGAATGATTATTTTCTGCAAGTGTTTTTCTTCCATAGAATATTTACCGTACATGAATGTAATCCAACACTGATCCATTCTGTTGCTCGATGCATATGGCGCTCAATTTATAGGGAGGCAGCGCGACGTGCAAGTGCTTGGCGGGAAGTGGTGCTTCAAAAATGCATTTGAGAAAAGTAATGACGGCATTTTAATGCTCTCACCTCTTAGGATTGTCTTGTATCGAAAAATATATGCCCCTGTTTTGTTTTTTTTTGTGAAATCAACAATAGAATAGATATAGAAAATATCGACTTTCAAGAATTCTATACCATTTCTAAGAAAAAATTGTTTTTTTTCATATTAAATACAGGGGAAACTTTGAGCGCTTAACGGCGATCTCTGGACGGTTTTTAATTTCACAAAAAATCTAGGATATATTTTTTTTGAGATAAATCCTGAGACTCTGTGTCTCTCTTTTATTAAGCAATCGCATTTCTGGCTAGCATATTTCAGGACGAATAAATAAGGCCTGAGCCAAGAGCTTCGGTAAGCAAATCCAATTTTTGACTGTGGGAAAAGGTAATGGATAGTAATGGATACCCTATAATCTGTGGACGAAAAGATGCAAGAATTTATCTGCAGCGTTGTCATATGAAAGTAAAAAATAAAACTAAAAAATAAAGTCCGTGCCGTAGGTTTTGAACCCGTGACCAACAACACGGTGGTCGAACACGCACCCATTCTTAAGAGGAAGCTTCTTGGTATATTTCATCGATGTTGTGATGGTGCTTTAGCACTGTGTCCTGTGATGACGCCGGCAAGAGCACTTAATGGATATTCGTGTAGCGTCAATATGTCTTCAGGGCATTTTCCACTGACTCTTGGAGGATCTTACAGTCGTACCGATTGATAAATGGATCATTACTTACGGCTGTGGTGTATAATTCAATACCCCTTAAATATTTATTCTCCATTTTACTGATGATTTTTTAATCAAAAAATTTGTCTACGCGATTATAGGAACGTTGGTAATACAGTTACAACATTCAATAATACAGCTACGAAGACTTGTGGAAATTCTGGTACTGTAGTATATTTCACGGCGCAATGTTTTGTTACCAGGTTTTTAGATGGTAATAAATTCCTCCGGTTACAAGAGTATGCAGAATGCGAAAATAGTTTAAAAATCGTAAACTGTGTTACCACATTACACAAGCTCTTTTACCGTTAAACTGCAGGTTCTCTGTGTTAAATTAGGAGAAGCGCTGGGTGCTCTGGGCAAAGTTCCGCAGGCAGCTGATGTCCACTACGGAAAGCATTTCAGGAGTGTTGATGAAATGCGCACAGCGGGGTTTAACTTTTAACTCAGCGAATGTGTGGCAGCTGAGAAGGAAGTGCTGAGATTATTCCACCTAGTCTTCCAAGCAGCTGCCGCAGGATGGATCCCTGACGATATTAAGTTGCACCGCGTGGGTTCCTAAAGGAAAATGTTCGGTCAGTACACCTGTAAAAATCGAAAAATGGTGCTTAGTTAGCTGCAGAAATACCCTTGACCGCCTGCAGTCAACAACCGGCCAGAAGGATCTTGTAAACTTGCATGTCTGGGTTTTTGCACAGCGCTCGCTGAACCAACTGTGAGCCCAAGCCAGGAGCAAACCGCAGGTTGTCAAAGGAACTCCTATGCCTTCCCTCTCCGAGGTTATGGCCTCAAGGGTGCCCAGTCTAGCCAATTCATCAGCCCTGCAATTTCCAGTGGCGTTACTGTATTCAGGGACCCAAATAAGCTTGATTTGGAAGTATTCCGAATCTAAGAGAGAATTTCGATATTCCCCATTTAGCTTCGTTTGTACCGCTAGCGATCCCAGCGCCCCGACTGCGGTTTGTACTCTCCTACTCTGCAAAACTGTCAGGAGCTCTCAATAAATATTATGTTCAGAATGCCGGATCTCTTTAGCGCCGTTAAGGCAAAAAAATCCTTTATAAAGAATTCAGCCGATTGGCTACATAACAAAGCTTTGCGGACTAGGTGCGTATATATCTACTCTGATAGCCCAACGGCAATTAGGGCGCTGGGCTCGCACCTCCTCAAACTCTCCCGCTCAGTTTCAATCAGTGAGCGAAGAGGACCTCTACTACAGAGACTGCCGCTCTCCCATTCGCCCCATTGATGGATGTGCGCGGAGAAGGATCCGTTAGGGCCAGCCACTCCGATCCATTTATTCCGGTAGGATGTCAAAGCTTTTGAGGATTATCGAATGCCCGTACGCAGAATTGAATGAAAATTCCACCAGGCAATGACCCCAATAACATTATTGCCGTCCAAGACCTTGGCCCTTTCAAACACAACAAGTAAAACTCCCCCTATTGTGGGAAGCTGCGCATGAGACACTTTGTACCTCCTGGTGAATAGTACGAGCTCCGACTTTCCAGAGTTCATAGCAAATCTGCAGTTAGAGAACTAATTTATGACTAATTTTGGGTACCCTTAGGTAAGATCATACAGAGTGTCCAAGAACTTTCCTCTGAAAATGAGTACCACACCATCCGCGTAGGTTATAACCAGACATCCTCTCTTTGCCAACTCCTCCAGAGCGTTGTTTATAACTATTATCTAGTGAAAGGGTAAAATGGCACCTTCTTTCTGGGTGCAACTGCTCACTTTACGCTGGATAAAAGCATTTCCGCATTCTGTAGTAACAATTCTGACCCTTCAGTTAGGCACCTTTAGAGAGGCGCAATCGTTCTCGATTCTGTTTCTTATGTTGAGGTAAATTAATTTCTCAAAGTTTCCAATAAGAAAGAATTGGTGATTGGTCTGGAGTCCCTTGGAAATACGTGAAATTAAAGTAATCCTCATACTCCTCAAATGCCCCGGGATGTACCCTCTTTTTAAACAGCTCGTATAGATGGGGGTGAGCGACACGAGATCTACACAACCTCTTCCAGCTGCACACGAATAATGGGATCCGGACCAGGGGACTTAAAACAGTCAATCGCCCAGAACAGTCGGCGCTTCTCCACTAGTACACCGGAAGATGTAGAGCAGTCGACTGTACCACGTTGCGGAATTGGTAAGTTTTGTGGTATCTTTGCAACCGATTCCAAGTGAAAAGCTCAGCTCCGCCTTGCTGCGCTTGGTGGCGGTCGGCATATACCGGCCAAACCACCATTCCTTAAATTATATTTTGGTAGTTTAACTTCAGTAGTTACTGCATTATTTCTGTTTTTGATATGCCTTTGAATGGGAATTGGCGAGGTTGTGATCCAACTCTCTTAAAACTGAACTTAGCAGGCATTAAAATAAGTTCAATTTAATTGAAATATCGCAACGTTTATGTTATGATGTAAATCCTATAGGATAATTAAATTTGATGAGGTTTTAAAAAAGAGGAAACCATTGATTTTTCTAGTTTTTTAGGGTCCTTGGAGAGGTTTTCTAACTTAGCACGTCCTGCTTTGGAACTAAAACGTCACTACAATTTTTAGTATGTTTCAAGATTTTCTGAGGACTTTGGCAGTGCTGGGAATTGACACGATACATTTCAGTTTGTCGATCAATTTCGATAATTTGATACATTTTGACAATTCAGTGAATTCCAAAAACACTAAAATCCGATAACTCATCAAAATTAAATAACTCGACTAACTGCGAAAATTTTCGACAAACTTTGATAAATGTGAGTTTGGAGGGCTCGATTAATTTCGATAACAAAAAATATGTGTATGTCTCGATATAAATCGATAACTCGATATTTGAACTTTGGATACCTCTATAAATTTCGATAACTCGGTTAATTTTAATAGTTCCATATTTTTAGAAAGCTACTGACAATTTTCAATAACTCGTTACACTCTGGTAGCACGGTTAAACTCGATAAGAAGTGATAACTCGATAAACTTATATAACATCGAAATTTCGATTGCTTGATATACTTTGAAAATTCCATAAATTTTGATTAAACAAATCTACAAATTTCTGTAGATCAATAAATATCGATAATTCGATACGTTGAAAGGATTCGATGCGTTACGATAACTCGATAAAATTCGTTATCATTAACTAGACAAATATCGCTAATCCATAAATTTGTATGGCTTAATGTTTATAAATTTCGACAACTCAATAAACATTGGTAAATTTCAATAATTCGATAACTATTAACTTCGATGATTCGATAAATTTTGGTAACTTGATAGCTTATGATAACTTAATTTTTTATGACCCTTTCATTTATCCCAATTCTTACGTATTTCTCGTTGTTTTAATTTTCGTCTTTGTCATCAATTTTGCCTTGATCGTTGTCATTTATTTCTTCATCATCACATTTATCTTTATGACAAAATTTAATTTCAAGTACGAAGTAAAAAAATTGTGAAAACAACTCAAATTGAACATGTTGCAACAACAACCATACACAAATACGGAAATTTTGAAATGACGATTTTAGTGTAATGTACATAATTCTGTTCCCGCTAGGTGGCACAGGCATTGTGCTATTGCGAAAATTTTCTCGCCTAATCAAAAATAGGAAATTTCGAATTTCCAGATTAGTTACCATTGGTGTATTCAGAAGTAGCGTCAAATTACAATAAATTGTTCACTAATTCATATATTTCCTGCAGGGCAATCCATATACAGTGTAACCTCAATATAATGAACCTTGTTAAAACGAAAACCCCAATAAAACAAAATTGTCCACTGAAAATTTTGAGAAATCTTCCATACAAAAATGCTACGTATATAAAACAAAAAATTTTGAGCATATAAACGCTCGGAATATATTGACGGTTAGAGTCCCGTAAAAAAAATCGAGACAATACTTGTAACGAATTTTTTCAAAACTTTTCAATCTTTCGTCGTATCGCAGTTTTTATATTCTGTAAATATAACGAAACTTTACCTAGATATAACGAACAATTGGTCCAACCCTTTCAACTTTATTATTATCGAGGTCTCACTATACGATACGAATGTATTAAAATATGAACACATACTTCGAGTATATGAGTGATTGCTTGCTTACATAAGTAAATGCATATACGGATACATACCAGTGCAAAATGCAATATTTTGTGATGCAGTTCATCATTTCTGCATTGCTAGCATATCCTTGGGCGTTGCTCAGTCGACACTTGAACTCAATACCGTCAAAAGGAACAATCGAATGGGTTTGCACTCCACATACATACATATACATATTTACATAGAAAGCATGAGAAGCAGTAGCAGGATTATTGGTATTAGTGCAGGCATTCTTTGTTTTGAGTTTGTGTAAATTTGTACATACATATGGTTTGCATTTGGCTTCTTGCAGAAGCTTTTTGATTATGGAAGGAAAATGCAGTGCAGCACAATGCGAGCGATAGAGGTACATATTGGCAGAGGGAGTGATGCAATAGGTAAAAGCCATATTATGTACGTGTCCATCAAACATTGATTAATATTGACTAAGTAGAGAAGAAGGTTAAAAGAATATACATACATAAATAATAGAAAATGTCTGAAGTTATTAAAAATAAAAATCTGCAAATATGTATAATGCTAAATGGATGCTGACTTAATTATTTTGATTGTATCATCCTTGGAAAGGTCAAAGTGTATTAATGTTGAAATTCTTTTCAGTTGGCAACAATTTTTCATGATACCGTTTGAAGCTTATTTGCTGTTCATAATCGATACTTTTTGTGTTGCTATCTGCATTAGAATGGCTTTATTATTAAATAATATTTATTTCACATTTTTCGACACCAAACCATCATGCTCACAAGGCATTGAATTCTATTTCATTGGGCTATTTAATTTTTACTGATTTGGTGAGAAGGCACCACCACTCTTTCCATATCGAAAGATAAGTCATATCCAGCGATGATGATGATGACTTTTTTTTTTGGTAGCTTTATTCACTTTAGTGCGTATCCCTTATTCCTTTACCATCTGAATTCGTTTCGCCACCTTTTCATCATTTGCCATTTGAGCACAGTTAAAATAGTTTTACGACGATTAAAACTGTTTTTGGTTAAAATTCAAAAAAAAATAATGATTATTTTCCGTCCGAGGTTTGAAATAATTCCTCAAATTACACCGTGCGACAAAAATAAAAAAATTTCAAAACACACGAAAGTATCGATATACTCACGAAACTATGCGCCAATTTTAATAAAACTGCGTCTTTAGTTTTTTACTCTGACGTCAGGATTTTTTGTTTCAAAGGACTTTGAAATTTTGAAAATATGGTTAACTAAAAAAATTATTTTAAAAATCAGTGCATTGTAGAATAACAATGTGGGAACCAAATGAGAGAGAAAATTCTGTAGAATAAAAGAAATAAAGTTCTTTAGTTTACAAGGACGAAAAGATTTTAAAAATGCGCTTTTAAAAAATTTTATATTTTTAGGTTAATAAAGTTTGCAGGAAGAGATTCGATGATGAAGTCGTGCGTATGTATATTAGTCTTCAAACAATATTTTTTTCAAAAAATAATATAGCAAATTTTCAGGGATATTTAAGGACAAAACTCCACGCTTCCATACCCAATCGTCCTTATATCCAAAAAATGTATTCTGTTATAATTCTACATATTTTTTTCTTTTAATGATGCCCTTATTTTTAACCTACATTTCAATGAATTTTTTAAATAATTTTTTGAATTAACCATATTTTTTAAATTTCAAAGTCCTTTAAAAAAAAACCAAAGTCAACCAATGAAAACACCTCTCTTAACATTATTTTGTTTAAATTTCTAGATTTTATTGTTTGAAAAAAATAATATATTTATTTTAAATTAAATTTTTTGTAACTTAAATTTTCTTTTAATTTTAAGTTTAAATCAGGGACCAAAAATAACTTATCTCGAATTTACAAATTGAAAGCGTTGCCCAAATTGTGAAATTTAACGAAAACGGTGTTTTAAAGCATCTATTAAAATTTGAATTTTCATTGCAATGTAGGTTAGAAATAAGGACATCATATAAAAGAAAAACATATGTAGAATTATAATAGAATACATATTTTGGATATAAGCACGAATGGGTATGAAAAATGTCCTTTACAAATTTTGTTCTAGTAACTGTTATGAAGCAACGTTTTTGCGATAAAACTTATAATTTTTAGGTCCCAAAGAAATATATATATACATATATTTTTATCTAATTTCATTTAGTGTTTTTGGAACTTATATTTTTTAATTTGAATTTTTCTTTTTAATTTTAATTTATTTTAATTTTAAGATTTTATTGTTTATTTTATTATATTATTTTTCTTAAATATTTTTTTTTTATTTTGATCAAATTTAATTTAAATTTTTATTTTTTATTGTTTTAAAACGAGAAATACATATTTATTTTTTCTCCGCCAAACACTAACATATTGTGCATGCGCCTATCTATTATTATTTTATAGCCACAATCCTTACTGCTTAGATACAATTTACAATCTTTTTTAACAAATGTACTTAATTCTTAATCCTTTTCGTTGCACCATGCAACGCCACTGATTATACAATTGCTGCGTCCTTCCTTTTTCTCTTTTAGCGGATTCGCCAACAAGGTATTGCTATTAACTTTGACAGTTTATCCTACTTTTCCTATTTATTTTCGTTTTCATTTTCTTTCTGCATACTCGTTTTATAATTCGTTTTACCTGCGAAACTTTTGCTGCTGCCACATTGGAAGTATTTACATGTTGGCGCAAATATTTTTGCTTTTGTTGATGTCAAAATTTATAATTTCGCTTAAATATTTTAATATGCCGTAGGGGAGTTGCCTCCGTCGAGTTTCGCCTGGCTATGCTTAGGGTCATTCTTTATATCAATTTAACGGTCCATTCGCTGTGTTTGTTTGTCGGCCGAGGTGGCCTGATTTCAACCGACTGAACGTTAATAAGGCTACTGCCGCTGCTATGGCTTCTACTGGGTGGCTGTGAGCACCGCTTCAAGTGTTGTTCGGCGCGTTTCCTTGGTTATCGGCTTCAATGAAAAATTTGTGTTGTTTTTGTTGTCGCTTTTGTGCAAGTATGTATATTGCAAAGTTGCTGCTCTTGGTGCTGTCGAGGCGTTGCCCATGTCAGTGTCACTGACAGATCAGCGCGCCTCCCCTCACTTCACGGCTCTCTTCACTCTACTGTTTGCCCTTCGAATAATTGTTTGGCATTTTGAATAATTTAATTTTGTGACTGTTCTTAAGTGCAGAAAAATGAAATTGTAAATGGGATTTTTCAGCACACTAGCGAGCTAGCGGCGCCGCCCACTGTCAAGTCAGCGCGCTCAATCACACGCCTTAGAGCACTCACCAGCATACACTGCCAAACAGGGGTCACGCAAAATACGAGTACAATCAAAGCTACAAAATAGACGCTTCGCATTCGTTGGGTTGTTTTAAGCGCCGCGCGGAACACTTTAAGTTCAGAAGATTTACGGAATTAAATATAACGGATATACGCTCATTGCCTTTAAGCGCCTGGCTGCCACTTTCACTGCACTCCATAATACCGCTCGGCTGGTGGATGGGCTGCTGCGAGTAAATTTATAAATTGAAGGCAAATACAGAAGTTTAAAAATGTTTCACTTTCCCCTGCCACCACTTACGCTACTTTTGTTAATTCTGCAGCTCTCTGTTGCCTTATCTGGTGCATAGTTTATTGTTTTTAGCATTTCATTAAGTCTTTAAGTGAATGGGGCGCAGGAGTGTTTTGAAGTGTACTGCAAGTTTTTGAAATCTTGAAAATATTAACTGAGGAATGAGTTTAACAGCGAAGAGCTGTACTTTGGTAATGACAGCAATGATATTAGTTATATATGTATGTATACAATATGTTTGTACGTAAATACATAAATCGGATTTAGAAAATCTTAATAATTATTTCGTAGGGTAAGGACTTATTTTTTGTTGTGTAAAATTCAAATACGTATTCAACAGCAAGCATACAAACAGACTGGAGGGACTATAAAATAATTCTAAGCAAACCGATGAAAACCTCATCGTCCTTTCAACTAAAAATATTGAAGCGCCTTACAGAGCTCTTTATTTCAGTGCTGTTACGGAAAAGCTTGCGACAACACAGCACGCTTATTCCAACAGTAGATAAGTTTAAATCAGCGATGCGCAGAGAGAGCTTAAAAGAGCTTTGCTCGCGGGCAAGACAGTGCCCATCAGTGGTGTTTAGATTGAGAGGAGAGAGCAGGTCATTTGGTTCCCGCAACCGAGATCGATCTATTGTAACAAACCTCTATTTGACTCCTTTGATACACGCATGTACTTTCGAGAAACCTTGGTTCTTTGGTTGAATGCCATTAAGGTGATGTACTTTATGGTATGGTGACCCTGAGAATAAAGGCTTTAAAGTGGCACAAAATGTTCTCCTGTGTTTGACAAGTGTTCCATTACCCTGCAGCTGTCAGTAAGAACATGAAATGAAATAAAATAAACCAAAGTGTCTAAAATCTTAACGAAATATTTAAGAGTATCGGAAATGTTTTCGGAATTCTGTAATGATTTCTTCAAGAATTGTGAAAGAAAATCGTATGAAGAATACATGAAGAAATTCCTGTACGATTTCTTAAAGAGCAGACTGCTACTCCGACGCCGCGGCACCGTGGTTAGTCTTGGAGCTGTCAGTATAAAATATGTATATGCCTGTCTTTGCGCAGTTTTGCTCGTTCGTTATCCCAGTTGATTACCATGAACAAGAAAACCAAACCCTAATTATTTATACCCATGAGAGTAGAATTTTCTCCTAAGATGAGAATTGCAATCAAAACTGTAGAGCCTTTGCATTATTTACAATTTGCAGAGGAGGTCTTGAAGCGCCCCGAGAGTCATGGTTGGTGTTGTGTTGAGCGCTCAGGCTAGTGGTTATAGTTTACGGAGCTTCGCCTGCATGTATGTACTTCACCTCTGCTATAATCCAACAGACGGGCGCAGAATACGTATATTAGAATGGGTTTGGAGACGACTTCTTACATCCACCTTGTTAAACTAGGTCCAATGCCCCAGTTTCGCCTCTTTGGTTGCCCTGGTCTTATAAATAGATTCAAAGATAGAACGAGAGTTTACAAAGGATAATGCCCCTGCTTTAGAGAAGTGTTTCTTTCTCCTTGGAGGAATGGTTATGATAATTGATTCCTTTTCCTGGAGAAAATTACTATCTTAGTCTGCTTGGGGTCAACGTTTTTACTGCACCGTTTGGGCCTATGCTCGGTGCATTCTGTAGGAGGTTATAGATGGCGTCCTTAACCTACCTCTGATTAGCATGACAATGTCGTTTGCGAAGTCCGTAACATCGAAGCCCTCTTCACCAACAAGACAGAAATCTGAGTAGCTCATCTACTACGATGGACCATAGGATGGAAATTAAGAATTCGAATTTTTCTTCCTTTAGAGTAGATGTTATGTTTCCAGATTTGAAGGCGCTTGCTATTATGCGATATGTTGTTGCGTCAACCTTTCTGCGCAGGGCATAATTTTCTTTTGAATAGTATTCCGTGTTTTCGAAAGCACTTTGCAAATTCAAGAAGCAGCATAGAACTACTAAATTTCCCTGGTCAGGCTCCAAAGAGCACGGATGCAAAATTTTCCTGGAAGATTTCGTATCGATTTATATGCAAAAATTTCATGTCTACGACTCGTTCTATGGGTTTTAGTGTGAATATTGATTGGTCAGTCTGACATTAGTAGGTCTGCTGATTGGCTATGTAAAAGGCCGCCTCTTCCAGCCATTGTAGCAAAAGGGGCCCCTACACAAAGCATGCTCTGAAGACCACTTTAAAAATGGTATCAGATCCCTGAGCTGGGAAGACGTCATATATTTCAGGTGCTTTGAAAGAAGCTGTGATAAATATAGTCAATCTTATCTTATCCTCGTCCGGCCAAAATCGCTTAGGCGGTTATTGCGGCCAAGAATATCTTATCTTTGTCGAATTGCTTTTTACAAATTATCCAAACTCTTCGCAGGGTCATTTATACCAGTCTGCGTGTGAATATTTCGGATTGTACTCAGTGGTAAGTAATCAGGAAAATGCACCTCGGATAGTGAGTTAAAAGATTCCTTGAAGCTGTTCCTCAAAGATCCGACCGCTATTTTCAAGAGCTCAAGTTAGCTACAATGCATTTTCTCAAGGACTTAATGAACACTTACGCTTTATTTAAGGACCGGGTAGTTCCAAGCACCGATACCCCACATGGTGATGGCAGATAATCAACTGCTTAGAGGCAAGAATAGAAAGAGAGCTTCAAATTTATCGCTTTTGCTGCCGATGCTATATATATATTGTATATCAAATTCGATAAAAACTCTGGGCACTAGCTATCTGTGAAACTTTTTCACAGCTCATTGAATTTCTGTCCTCCACGTAATAGTTATCTCTAATATTGATCTTTCCACTAAATTTAACCATACCATTTCAACATCTACAAATACGTACTTCTTTAGTCCAAGTTGACATTTGCACTTAGATTATAAAAAAGGAATTAACCAAATGACAAAAAACAACAAGCGTTCAAAAAGCAGATAATAATTTGTTTGCATCTGTCGAGATTTTTTCCACCGCGAATTTTCTCTTTATTATCCCGAATGCTATATATTTACTTTCGGCATTTATTTCACTTCTTTTAATATCCATTATCGGCATACACATCTATATACACATTACGGTGGTCAAAGTTTTCTTCAGCCATCACCCAGAACTAAAAAATACCATATATTTTAAATAGGAAATTTATGTTTTTCTTAGTGTTTAGGCACGACTGCTAACACTCGACGCCTAAATGCATGCTATGTACTGCTGCATGTGCAAAAACTTCCTTCATTAAATATTTGAAATTTTTGCATATGCACTTCTCAACTGCCATGTAATAAAATTTTTCCTACGTTATAATTTGATGGCAGTTCAAGGGATGCTTGGCCTAGTCTGATGCATCCTCCGGAGAATGCTTTCGGAGCTTTTTGCGGACTAGTTGTGTACCATTGGCCACAGTGCCTACCCACTGCTTTTTGGTCCAATAAATATTTTTTATATAAATACATGCATGCAAACATATTGGTCCCCCCTCTCACTGAGTTATTCACTTAGAATTTGATGAAATGGTACAAATAAATATCTTGTGTTCAGAAATTTTCAAAAAATAAAACTAATGTACACATTTTATTTTAAAATTTTACTAACTACGTTTTCGTACGTAGGTATTCTTGTACCACCCTAATATACAAACATACGTATTTTGTCTGAGCGTACTCTATTCTTGGCTATCCAAATTGCCACCGAGCGACGTCAGCCCCAAAAGCATATTTAGCAGAAAATAAATTAATTGCCATCAATCAGTTAATCCCAAAAGATTTGCGCTCAGTTTACTTTATTGCCAGTCGCATCTCAGTGAATAAGTAGGTACTTATGTATATATATGGGTACCTAAATGTCCACGTATACTTAAGTAGACGAAATAATTTGTATTAGTTTGTCTGCATAAGCAAAGGCAGGACAGTATTAAGCTGATATTTAATACTTTATATAAGAAAGTATATATGTATGTACATTAAAGTGGTCCAAAAATGCATGTGAAAAAGTAAAGTCGGATTTTTTATGCTCTCACCCCCTAGGATTGTTCTATACAGAAAAATAGTTTACCCGTATTTTTTTAGTTTGAAATCAAAAAATATCTAGAGGTCGCTCAAAGCGCCCAAAGGTTTTCATGCAATTTATGTGGGGAAAAAAACACTTTTCGTAGAAATGGAATAGAATAGATAAAATTCAATATGTTTCTATCAGAAAATTACGTTTATCTGTAGGAGATTCCCAATAATAATGCCCAATTTTATATTTAACAATTTTTTCATCGCAACTATAATTTATAGGTACACCTAAAACTCACAAAAACCCAGAAAATTGCAAAGGGGCGACCAGTAACAAATCGTTAATATTAAAAAATGGTTAAATAAAAAATTGGGTATTATTATTGAAAGTTTCCTGAAGAGAACCAGAGTTTTCTAATCGAAAAATATTGATTTTCAAGAAATCTATACCAATTTTATTTTTCCCATATAAAAATACATGAAAAACTTTGAGCGCTTTGAGCGACCTGGAAATATTTTCTGATTTCAAAATAAAAAAATAGGGGTACACTTTTTTCGGTATTGAACAATTCTAGGGGGGGAGAGAATTACAATTCCGACTTTACTGTTTTTGGACCACCCTAATGTACATCCACAGTATTTATGAACATGACTTTCATAAAAGAAATAAAAATACTAGTAAGCGGATGATTTCCATGAATGCTTAATCAGCGAGAATTTGCTGGCAGGCATTTCTGATATTTGTTTTTACATTTTCACTAATTGAAGGCTTTTCGTGCCAATGAACGGTTATGTTAAAGGTATTTCTATAAATTTAACGCGAAATCCAGTCTACAAAAATTTGAAATGTCCTTAATTAGATGAAAGTATTATTTCACAATATCTCACTTTAAATCTCTTCACCAGGTTCAAATTTAATTTTTTGTATGCTTATATATATGTATATACATAATGCGGTTTCCTTTCAAAAATACTTACTTATTTAAAACAAAATTCCACTACTAAATAATTTTCACATTTGAAGTAACAAAAAACCAAAAGATGTAATAATAATTGAAGTTTTCACTTAATTGTCTGACGTCAGTAAATACTAACTTTCGTAAATATGCACATTCGTCCGTACATTGGTACAGAGTACATAAAATTTTCTGTTAATTACTTTGCTTTTAGCATTGTTTGTCCGTTTTTGGCAAAAGATAAGCATTTCTGCAATTATGATGTGAAGCGGTTAGCTATAACTGCCAAATTTTAATTATGTTTCAAATGTTGACGTTGTGTTGTGTGGCGTTCTGCTGCTGCTGCTGCTGCATGTTGACCATTGTTAGCGACAATAAATTTGCATTTTCTATGTTCGCTCATAATTATGAAATTCCAGTTTTGTTATCTAGCAGAAAATATACTGTCATAGCTGCCATTGGGAATCTAGCACACACAGGCGAGTTCGTACGTATGTACTTGCATACATACATATATGCTCGTAAACATGCATTGTTTGCATTTTGTGTGAGTATTTAAGTTTGTAAAGCATTGGACAGTGCGGAGGACATAAGAGAGTTTCGCGAATAGGATATTATTTTTAAGATTTAATTTAACTAAATTATGCGGAAACTACAGGAGCCCATAAAGTTATCAATATTAAATTTTGAAGTACCAAAACAAGAAAACTATTTGTAAAATGTTTTTTTATTATACCTTTCATGAGCATGAAATGGTATTATAACTTTGGTCCGATGTTTGTAAGTACCAGAATAAAAAGAGATAGACCCATTAAAATGTATACTTATATGATCAGATCGTTCGAGCTGAGTTGATTTAGCCATGTCCATCTGTCCGTCTGTTTGTATGCAATCTAGTCTCTCAGTTTTCGATATATCCGGATAAAATTTGCTAGGTGGGTGTATTTTTATATTGTATTAATCATTTGTCTGAACCGGATGAATCGGACCACTATAACATATAGCTCCCATACAACTGATTGTTCAGATATGAGATTTTTCGTTATAACTTCTCCATTTATGCAGCTACGAACATGAAATTTTGCAATACTTGCACCCATTATCAACAGAATACTTACAGTGAAAATTACAAAGATCGGGTCACTATAACCTATAGCTCCCATACAACTGATTGTTCAGATATAAAATTTTGCGTTATAACTCCTCCATTTATATAGCTAGGAACATGAAATTCCGCACTGTTTTCAATAATTATCAACAGAAAACTTACAGTGAAAATTAAAAAGATCGGGTAACTATAACCTATAGCTCCCATACAACTGATTGTTCAGATATGAGATTTTTCGTTATAATTCATCCATTTATGTAGCTAGGACCATGAAATTTCGCGCTGTTTTCACTCATTATCAACAGAAGACTTACAGCGAAAATAACAAAGATCGGGTCACTATAACCTGCAGCCCCCATACAACTGATTGTTCAGATATGAGGTCTTTTATCATAACTCCTCCATTTATGCAGCTAGGAACATGAAATTTCGCACCATTTTCACTCATCATTAACAGAATACTTACAGTGAAAATAACAAGGATCGGATGACTACAACATATATCTTCCATACATCTGATTGTTCAGATATGGGATTTTACTGTAAAACTCCTTTATTTGAACAGCTAAAACCGATAAATTTCGTAAGATATTTTATAAATAATAATACAAAGTCTATTGAGAAAATCGTCAAAATCTGTGCTGTATAAGCTTTATCTCCTATACCACTGATTGTTCAGACACTAGTTTTTGCGATATATCTCTTTATGTAGGAAACTAAACCTAATAAATTGTTTTACCGGTTTACCGATCACATAGCAGTGAAAATCACTTAGATTGGTGCTAATATAAGGTATATCTTCCATACCTCTGATTGTTCAGATGCGATTTTTTATATAGGTATGTAACTCCTCTATCGATGTATGCAGATGTATTCAAAAGCAGTAATCTGTCAAAGTAAAATTTGCAAATGTTCATGAAAGGTATGAAGCCTTCGGCATAGCCGAAGACAGCGCTGCTCTTACTTGTTTGTATTTATTTGGTTATGGAACGTTTGTTTTCTTTATTTAAAGAAGGTCGAACTAAAAAGCTGACGGAGATTTTCAATGTGCGTCGGGGCGTATGAGTAATATGTAGTACTAATGCGAGCATTTTTATACCCGAGTGCACTTGTGCACAAGGGTATATTAATCTTGTTCACATAACGGTTGATTGTAACAGCCAAAACGAATCGAGATAGATATAGAGAAATGTATACATATATGCTCAGAATGAATAGAGAAATCGATTAAGCCATGTCTGTCTGTCCGTCCGTCTGTCCGTCTGTCCGTCCGTCCGTGTACACGATAACTCGAGAAAAAATTGAGATGTCTCAACGAAATTTGGTATGTAGGTTTCTGTTAATCCAAGGTAGGTTGGTATTGAAAATGGGCGAAATCGGACAGTAACCACGCCCACTTCCCATATAACCGTAATTTTCCGAAATACGAAAACTGCGATATTTTAGTAACTACTAAAGATAATTCACTCAAAATTTATATTTACAATAATTTTTAGACGAAAAATAAGAATATTATAAATTTTTGGAAAATGGGCGTAGCCACGCCCACTTATGGTTACATGTGTATATCTTGGTAACCGCTGCACCAATTTCTTCCAAACTTGGCACAGTTGTTGGTCCTGGTACAGCATACCAAATGGCCGAAAATTTTTAAAATCGGACAATAACCACGCCCACATCCCATATAACGGTAATTTAGAGAAATACAAAATCTTCGATAAATCAGTAAGTATTAAAGTAAATTTATTCAAAACTGATGCTTGCAACAATTCTTTACCAAGAAATACGTTTATGGTAAAATTTTGGAAAATGGGTGTGGCACCGCCCACTTATGATCACATATATGTATATCGGTAACCGTTCTACCAATTTGTACCAAACTCGGTATTTTTATTGTGCTTGGCAAATAAAAGCAAAACGTTGAAAATTATTGAAATGACGACCGCTTTTTATATAACGGTAAATTTCAGAAATGCTTGAAACTTCAATAATCCGTAATTTAAGGACCCTAATTTACTCAAAATCTATACACCCCGGCTTACCATCTAGCGGTAGCTTTCGGAAAGGTGGAAAAACATATATTTAATAATTGCGCCGGGTATTTAATGTTCGGCTCCGCCCGAACTTAGATTTTCTTACTTGTTGTTACATACACTTCTCGTTTTTTGAATAGCGCATCCTTTTAACCGTAAATACTGTAAATACTACAGTTTTCCCTATGTTTATTTAATCGAGCCCTAACCGCCAAAAGGGCGTAAGTACACGTAACACGGAAATTACTGTAGATACTAACGTGAAGGTTTAATGAACAAATTACGTTTGATGTTAGGTTTATAATACTGGTGGCATTATTTGTCCATCTTTAATGAAACAGGTGAATGTGTCGCTCACGCCCTTTTTGCCGTCACAAAACGAAAACCATTTTGACCACTTCTTGTTATTAAGAAAAAAACTCTACATACATACACTATTGGATAAAATACTATTTCTCTATAAAAGCTAATGCTGATTTCGTTTGTCCCAAAAAATTTTGTTATTCCATGGTACAAAATGTGTTTGTCGTTACACTCAACCCTGTAAAAGTGAATGCTTTGCCTACTTATCCTTATCGCATTCATAATATCATCATTTTAAGCAACCTTCTACTTTACAGGGCAACTATCTCCCCTGACAAAGCATCAAAGGGCAGACGATGCGCCTTTTTGCCTTATTTGAGTGCATTATTTTAAGAAACGAACACAGAATTTTCCTCTTCTACTAACTCTTCAGAAGAATCGGTGTCCCTCTATGGGACGAATGCATCTTTAGTTAAGCGCTGCAACAACCAGTTATTTTAATACCATATACATGTATTATATATTTATACTTTTGATTAAAAATCTTAATTTAACAGATTTATATGCATTTACCGGCGTAAAACTGTAGGTCCCTCCGCTTTGTGTGACAACATCAAGGCGCACGCCACAAATCGGAGGAGAAGCTCGGCCAAACACTAACATATGTGTAAGCGCCAATCTATATATATATTATTATATGCATTTATTTACTTTTGTTTGTAAATAGTCCTTATTTGGGAGAAATAAGTTAATTATAAAATCAATAATTTTTAAAGAAAGCTTTCTAAATATGAACGAAATCGGACAATAACTACTGGTTTACCAGACTCGTGCGCCACCTATTGGCAAAATTTTTAGTGCAGTTATTCCTTTTCATGTAATTAATATACTTTCTAAATATGAACGAAATCGGACAATAACTACTGGTTTACCAGACTCGTGCGCCACCTATTGGCAAAATTTTTAGTGCAGTTATTCCTTTTCATGTAATTAATATACTTTCTAAATATGAACCAAATCGGACTATAAATACGGGATTTTCAAATATCTCATCGGGTTCTGAGCCAACTGTGAAGTTTCGAGTCTATAGGTCATTGAGAAGTTGATCAAAAATTGATTACAATATTTGCCCCTAACAAACATACATACATACATACAGAGCAAGACAAGGAGCTTTAGTTGGATTGAAGTTCCACTCTACGGGGGTTAGGCTTTCGATGCGTTCTCCTTGTATATATTAAAAAAACATACAGAGCAGGTGACATAAAAGCTTGTAAAATAGAGGCACTTCAAAACTTTCCCACAAAAATGTAACGATTCCCCTCTGCAATGAAAAATTATTCACGGAGAAAAAGGCTTCACCGACACTGCGGGCACAAAAAAATGTAAACAGAGTACAATTAAGCACTTAAACCTAAATTATTTTCGCTATATCTTTGTAACAGTACTTCGTAGGACTTTGAAATTTTGGCAGCTGGTGCGTATGGTGGTAGGTAATCGATTTCCGTCAAAAACAGCAAATCGAACAGGTTGTCGCTTACGCCCTTTTGGCGGTTAGGGCTCGTAATATTTACAAACTTTTTAAAAATACAACAAAAGCCATGTAAAAAATAAAAATTACGTAATAATAATTTTCTTTGAGCGAAAACATAAAACTGGAATATTAGTTATTATTTCTAATCTGCATTGGTTGAACTCGAAAAATAAAAATCATACGGGAGAATAGTTAAAATTGTTTTAGAACGATTAGGTTACGTTATCTCCGCTGCCTTATCCCACATAGGAAAAGGGCACTCTTAGGCCACCATGTTGCCGTTGTGACCCAGTTCAGCCAGACATTCAAAGAATAATGCAGAAACGGGCGTCGACGAGCCCTCGTCAGAGCGCGTCAGTGGCATACTACGAAAGTAGGCAGCTACAAAAGTAGTCGTTTGACTTCTAACCCATTCTAGCAGCGTGGGTTCCCTTCAGGTAGTGTCCGATGAGAGAACTCCAATAACACGTCAGAGCAGTGTTTACAAGAATACGTTGTACTGATTTCAGATAGCAAGGTTCCTTCCCTTGCTGGTTCATCTGCAACACAGTTTCCGGGTTTGTCGTTATGGCCTCGCACCCATACAACATTAGTGACCTAACATCTTGCCAATTCATTAAGAGTACGTCGACATTCCATTACAATGTTCAATGTAAATTTTTTACAATTAAGTACTTTAATAGCTGCCCGGCTATAGGGAAATATTGTTACTGCCTTCAGAACGTTTATCGTTTATTGCTGTTAGTTCAGCTTGAGAAACGCCACAGAAAACTGGCAGACGAAAACTAAGGCTAAATGAGAGTTCTTGCGAGTATGCGCCACTTTCTACCTTCAGATCTAAGTTATCGATCGAAATCAGCTATCTGCATTCACTGATCGTTTTTTTGACGTAGAATACGTCTTACCTTAAGGTATGGGGGCTATGTTCAAATGTTGTAGTTGTAATTTTTAGAGCTTCACAAAAACGCTTATTGCACGAGAACTAATAAAGCGATTTCAAAGAAAAGTGTGGCGTTTCAAAGATAAAATTCCAAACCTGTCGACAGATTCATTTTTGTAAATAACCAATTCGGTTTCTGTCGTAAAAACAACGGTAAACATTGCCTTATTTTGGGGTCAATTTTGAGCCTTTAAAGTGCTCTAGCAACTTATTGTTGGCATATATAACTTTCATTTTCGGGATATAGGTTCTTTGGAGCAGTAGAAATATTATCGGGTACAAATTTTATATAAATTTAACAAATATTGAGCATTTTAAGGCAAAAAATTGTTGAAAAAATTTGCAAATTTTTTTCATTACCAAAATGCTCGAAAACCGCTCGAATGATTTTGTTTTTGTTTTCTTTAATCAAAAATTCAAGAGTTTTCCTTTCGTTTGGTATATGGGAAGTATTGGTTGATATCTTCTATATATGTTTATTTTATTCAAATATATGGGCATAAATGATTTTCCATACAAAATCACCTCGTCATCATTTTGCAAACACGTGCATATGTTGGAAGTGTGGGAAGGAGACAAAAAGTATGTATGCGTATGTAATGCGGCTTTTGATAAACAGAGGCGCGCTATTTATAACCTAATCGCAGCGTGTGTACATATGTAAATACTTACATACGTACATATGTTGATTGCAGTTAATGTGAATCTGTTTCTATTTTTAGTAATCTATGTATGTCTATACATACATATGTACATACATATTATATATGTACATACATATATGAACACATGTATGCATAATACGCGAAGACTTTTCGAAGTGAAACAACATTTAGAAAAAGTCCAATCCAAGAATAAAAGTAAAGGTGAGGACGTACATAGATAAAGAAAAGGATAAAGGCCAAGGTAAAAATAAACACAAAAACAAAGTTGAGTAAAGATAAAGGCAAACATGAAGACCAAGGTAAATTTAAACACTTTACTTATATGTATAAGTGCAAAGGTGAAGGGGAATATGTATATGAAGAATATGATAAACATAAAAATAAAAACAAAGATAAATATAAAGAAAAAGATGCGGATGAGGATACCGATAAAAGTATAGATGAAGATAGAGGAAGAAAGATTAAAATAAAGGTAGTTGTAGAGAAAAGGATATAGATAAAGGCACAGAGACTCAATCTCGGAACTATTTCGGGATTTTAGGGATTCTCGGGACTTATCGATATAATCGATATTTTGTTGGTTTTTCTTAGTGTGTGATTTCGTTTTTGACTTGGATATGCTCTTAACCATACCACGTATTCTACGTTTAAATATAGCGGCTGTATCTCCGATACAGCCTGCAGACCAAGACGAAGGCGCTGGACTGTTCCTTTTTTTTTAACAGTCGCGACTAAGTAATTACTAATATTTTGAAAGTGATCCAGAGTTGATTTATAAAACAAATAAAAAATTTCAGTCAGCAATTCAAAACCTGCTGCTAAATATTAAAAACACCCTTTACTTATTATTGAAAACTCGTTCCAAATGTAATTTTCCCCTAGTCTTTTACACTTTTTTAGAATGCTTAAAAGGTCACAGTGCCCAACAAATATAACATTTATTACTTAAGGCTTATTGAACTCAGACGGAAAAGTATCAAAGAACCAGCTTTGGAAAACAAATTTTTACCATAAAAGCATTTACTCTCTACATTTGCAAAGAATTCCCAGGGCCAGGCTAAATAATTTTAGTGCTTGTGTAATCATGCGACATACATATATACATATGCGTATATGTATTTACAAAAGGGCGACAAATTTTACTAAATGACTTCCTTATACATATACATATATTCTAAGCATTTGTACGAATCTATTGACACCTGACGTAGACTTTATTTGTCTAAAATCAGCAAAAGCTTAACACTTTTAAAGCCTCATATTTTGATGATCTTTTCCACGTCTTCTAAAGGATTAGGGCAGCAGTGATGGGACTTACTGATGACCTTATGACCTACATATATGTAATTTGCAAGAAGCCCAAAAGCAGCAAGGAGAAAAAGAGCTCATATGTAATGTGTGCGTTTATTTAAGCAAACAAAAGGGCACTGGCTATTTGCATATGAATGGATAAATAAACAACGAGATAAGTGTATGTAGATACCCTGCGGGGAAACGCACTAGAGCAGAACTGGTTCGGTACTAGAACCATGACTAGTGCTCGTTATTTTATTTTTTTTTTTGCATACTGTCGAATTTAACATGACTAACTTATTCGAAATACGTTTAACAAAATTATACAACTCACTTCCGCTACAATATAAAAATTTATTTATGAAGAATAATTATTGCAAAATATTTAACAAAATCCGCTGGTCAACACTCAACTTACGCATTAAAAAGGGCAGAAATGCTGCAATTTTATCGTTCCAGAAGGCAACATTTTGAGAAAAGAACAACCTACACAGAGAAAATGCTAAGAAAAGAACATCCAAAATTTGGCTGCCCCGACACCGGGCGGAATAAGTGCAACATTAATTCGAGAAATGAAAACACCATTAAATACATAAATTAAATTAATGAAAGTTATATAAAATTTTTTTCATGTCAAGGATGAATAAGTTTTATAAAGGGCTAAAAAGGGCTAGTGGCAAATTTAAATTTATGTAGCCGAAAAACATAAGGCACGGTGCACATTAGAGCGATACGACAAACGATGCGATATGAAAGCGACATCGACATGCTGAGCACGTGGGAAACTGTGCGATAGCGACAATGCAGTGACATATATCGGCCGAGCAACACGGTTTGCCATCACACCGCATATCGGCTGCTGAGTGGAAGATCGACCTCTCTCGGCAACCAGTCCGAAAAGGCCCTATCTCAAAAAACTTTTCAGAAACGCCCTATTTCATAACTTTATTGAAAAACACCCTATCTCAGAATTTGGTTGTAGAACGCCGTATCTTAGAATACTGTACAAAAACTCCATATCTCACTTCTTCAAAATATATTTAAAATGTGCTGATATAGGGCGTTTTTTAAACGGATACTGAAACAGAGCGTTCTTGAAAAGATAGCGCGTTTTTGATCGGGCTGCCGAGATAGGGCGATGTTCCACTCAGCAGTCGATATGGTATCGCGTGTCGTATCGCGCTAATATGCGCGGTGCCTTAATGTTAGCCAAATGTAGCTACAATAGGGCTAAAACGGCCCTTAAAATAAAATAGTTTTTTAAAAGCACCACTTTTCGCTCCTTTTGAAGTGTTAGGAATATATGTAGTTACGATCGGACTGGTTCGTGTTTGGCGATAAAGATATAGTACAGAACCAGCCAGAAATTTGCTTCAATAGTTCGGGGCTTCCCTGCAAGATACTTGTGTAAAAGCACACACACACACATGCGCATATCTATGCATGTGTGTATGCACGCAGATAGGTCTTTCTGTAACCCTCATTTCACTAATGCGCAACGACAGTGTTACAAGCTATGCAAAAAACATTGGTTGTAACAAGAAACAACTGACATTAGCACCAAGAAGAAAAAGCAAAAGAAAGGAGAACAAACAAAAATAAAAGTATAAAGGAGTTGAAAAAGACACATTAAGCATTGGTGAAAAAATTGCTTAAATTGCCGTAATGGTATGGAGCAGTGCTAAAAACAAGAAACAGAAATAAAACAAATGAAAGAAGTGAGGTAAAAAATAAACAAGTAAAGCAACAGTAATCCATGAAACAATAGTATAACTTCCAAAAAGAAGTAAACACACTACACCAGACGCAAGACAACGAAGCTGACTAAAGCAAAGTGAACCGAGTGTAGAGGGATAAACAAGTGAAAGAATGCCATGCTATTCTCCATTAAACCGACTCAAAGGTGGGCTGCCTGGAAATTCAGCGACCTGTATGACTTGCATGCCAGGAAGTACTACGTGTTTTGTATACATAAATATAGTAGGTGTGGTTAAACGTGGCAATGAAAGCGCTTTTTCTACGCGTTTCATTGTCAGCAGTGCGAAATCGAAAGTCTACATTCCCGTGTAAACAGCCAGTAAGTGCTTTTTGCAGAAATGACTTTCGGAAATTAAAATTGCAAGTTGTAACTGCAACTGGAATTGCGCACATCGCTTCTCAGAAATAATTTCAACTTGCTCGTGCTGCCCTAGCAATTTTCATTTTTGCTGCAAGTGCTATCAAACCAATCGAGTGTTGCCGCGTGAGGCGATTTTTGTCGAAGATTATAAAAATGTTAAAAAAAATAACAATTGTGATTGTTGTATTCTCCTGATATGAGCAATATAAATATTAAAGCATTAGATACTTTGTGATTGTTTTGCGCGCATTTGAGCATTTGTTTTTTTAACTTTCAGGTCAGCAATTTTGTTATAAGCATAAAAATGTCTGGCAACAGCGTTGAAAGTGCGCTTGTCTGCATTCACTGTCTAAGCAGACAAAAAGTAGTCTCGGAAAATTTGATTTTCAGAAATAAAAACTGCTTTCCAAAGCCAATTTACATGCAAAGTGTAAGTGCTCCTGCAATCTCTTGTGAAACTTCTTGAGTTTGACAGACTTTTGAAAACGAGCACATTGAATTGAAATAAAAACTAGCATGGGCATAACATCGGAAAATTGTGTAGAATATGAAAGGAAAGAAGTAAATAGTAAACAAATACTCGAATATGTTTAAAGATGTATGTACGTATGTAAATTAATGTATAAGATAAAGGACAAGGCGAACCAAAGCACATAAGAGTTTCACAGAATTCGAACGCACGCAGACACACTTGAGACAGTTCAACTTGCACGCAAACGAAGTCGAATTGTCTCTTAGAGACACAAAGGCATACTTAAATACTTAAACGAATTGGCAATGCGGGCATATTAGCATACAAATAGTCTAATCTGCATACCTATTACAGAAAGATAGATACCTGAATTTGTTTGCATTTGTATGTTAAATCATTTCAATAATATCTAGAATACTTTCAATCATACGAGAACACTTTTGAAATCACAATGTACATTAGGGCGGGTCGAAAATCTAATTTTTCTCAGATCCCTTGGTAATAGTGAAAATATCACTATTTAAACAGAAGAAAAATTTAAAAAATAACAGGTTCTGTGCCAGATTTTTGCATATGTACTAATGCCTGTTCTCTTACAAAAAAAAACAAGCTACGGATGAAGAAAATCGATGGATAAATACGAAGTAATGAGTGGTCAAATAAAAATGCGCAAGTTTATTTGTGTATGAAAATTGGGCACGAAAGAATGTTACTCATTCGCCGCGTACACCTAAGTACACACTTTTCTGCTCATATTTCATACAAAAACTCTTTGCGCATTTTCATTTGACCACTCATTATTTCATATTTATCCATCGATTTTCGTCATCAGTAACTTGATTTTTTTTTTAATAAATAAATAGTAAATAAATGACCAGACTAGGCGTTCTATATGTTTTAGGTTCACTGAATACGAACCCAAAGCCCGTTTTGATATATCACGTCAGAATTTTTTTCTAGCCTCGAAAAGATGACAAACTATAAGGGAATTTTTTTTTTTATAAATATTGATGGCTTTACTCTTCTTTTGGTGTCTAGGGGTTCTTGAGGTCGCTGGTTACGAATATGAAGTCAGATTTTCAAAATTCAAAATGGCGTATCTAATATGGCGAACAAAGGTACCAAATCTTATAAGAATTAAAAATTGTTTTTAAAATTTTACCGTTGTATTCGATCCGCCATTTTGCGCTCGAGTATAAAAATGCAATGATTTAAAAATACAGATGCATTTATACTACCCTTCAATCTACGAAAATATATTCCGCATCACAAACTGAATTTTAGTATTCAATTGAAAAAATTTGTATGTGGGCAAAATGTTTACATTTATATACAATATGTAGATGTTTAACCTACGCTTGTAAAACCGTATTTTTTTAGATACATGCATACATACATAAACACATTGCATAAAGGCTAGTTATAATACATTTGAATTTTTTTGTTAAAAAAATAATACTAATTAATGAAACTAAAACAAACAGTAAACCTAAAATATTAAACTTTAGTAATCCGCATTTTTACTACCCATATAACATACATAGGTTACGACATTTGTTATTATGCAATACCTGTATTTTTTTTAACCCAAAATTTCATGTTTGCATACGAAATTCCATTGCATTCAGTTTTAATGAAAATTTCACACATTTAAATGAGTTTCAATAAATGTCGGCAATTATTTCAGCTTACAATTACCAGCAAAGCAAGCGAGCATGGCACCCTCTCCACTGCCCTACCGCAAATCACCATAGTATTCGAGTAAACAGAGCAATCAAGCGACCACCTGCGACCTGCATACCAAACCATTTGGCTCACCTGCCACTTAACAATGTGCATTTATATAAATCCAAGTGTATGTGTGCGTGTGTGTGTGCTGAGCAGTGGTGCAACTGCTGGGCACCAATATAACGCCGAAATACGATGATTCCGGTTCAAGTGAATGCCACAACACCGCTAAAATAGCAAATTTAATTTTCACAAATTGCATTAAAAGTGCAAAGGATTTAAGCAGCGCGAGTACCGGCTACATGGTAGAGTTAAACTACAGCGAAGTATGTAAGTACTAGCACACAGTAGTCCAATTATTTGCCACTTCATAGCGAAAATGGGGTGTTGTTGACCGAGTCAGAGGTCCGGGTATAACATAAAGGCCAAATGAAATCGCGCACCTGTATCATGAGCACAGGCGCGCGCCATATTATAAATACATATATATAGTTGTATTATATGGAGACCACGAGATGGCATTTAATTTTGTATAACCCAGTAAATTTAGTTTATTTAACCATAAGGATAAAGGTTGAAGGACTAGAAAGACGGACATGTTTTCCGAAATGTATTCATAAACTCCTTAATAATTCCGCCATCTTCCAAAGCTAAACAGGAATGTAATCAAAGTTGTGGCCTGCGCCGAGCTGTGCATAGAAGTGACAGACGGGATACTTCAAACCTAAGTAACTAAGTTTTTGGGTAGAAAGCTGCAGAATCTCAGCGCGAATACTCCAAAGACCAAACTACTTTTATTTACTTCAAATGTCTAGTTCATCCTAAGTTCCTGTATTGTGCATAGTCTGTCACCATACCGCAGCATAGATCGACAATTTGTAATTGGCTGCGATGCGAATGCCCGAAATACCTTGTTTCAATAAAAGAGATGTGTATCTCATAGATTATTTACTGCAAAACACGGGTTGCAAACCGACATTTATTATTGCCATCAGCGAAAAGATACTAGAGCTAACTGGAAACATTAAGACGAAGAATCGCTATCGGATCACCAGAACTTCAGATTCAATATCCAAAGCCGATCGGAGCTCCGTAACTTGACTTTTCAGCCTAGCAAAACATTTTTAAAATTGTAGTGAAAAAGAAAAAAGACTAGGAGACTCGCTGCTAACCGTCATTAACTCAATCGACAATACGGCGCGGATCTACTGAACAAAGTCCTCACTGAATCCTTCCAGGAGTGCATTTTACATGGTTCTACCCTGATAAAACGCAAAACACAAAACTGTCAGTAAGCTATTTAACACATCAATAGGAAGGGTACACGGATTGACTACACTCCAACTCTTAAAAATTTTTTGTTTAAATTTGCGCTTATTAAGATAGGTATTATCGTTCGTCCAATTGTTTCTTATGCATCGGTAGTATGGTGGAAGAAGACTCTGCAAAAAACTGCTATACTAAGTTTCAATAAATTACAAAGAAGGGCATGTCTCTCAGCCACTGGATCGATACGAACTTGCTCAACTCCGGCTATAGAGTCGCCTCTAAAATGGACTTAATATATTTATTTAAGAAATAGAAGCCACGGAAGAGCTACAATATAGACTACCCAACGACTACTTCCACAAAAAAAACTTCACGCAGGCATTTTTGGAACGATAATAGGTTTGGAAATTTAGGGAGTTTCTGAATCCATTTCCAAAGAGAACTGGTTTGCCAGAAAGTTCTAAATGGAAATCCCAGATGGCGATAATTGGGAAAATAGACTCTCTGTCCTTGATGCCAGATATGAACATTGGTACTCAGACAGTTCCAGGATGAATGGCAGAGTAGGTGCAGGTGTCTAATATTCCGGCACCACAATGTTAATTCCAATGGCCAGATGGCCCGCGGTGTTCCAGGCTGAAGTTTCAGCTATTCTGAACTGCGCCAAATTAGACCTTTAAAAGGGTTTGAAGTTATCTTTTCAGAAAGCCCAGCAGCCACCCTTGTCCTCTTAAATAGAATTATGGAATTAAGACGGTTTCGAAATGCTCCAAACTCAGGCAGCAAACAATTCAATAATTCTTTGCTGATTGCCGGGCCACTGTGGGATCGAAGGCACCGAGGTTGCTTAAGAGTTGGCTCGAATACTTTGTAAGCGCCGGAACCATTCCGCGGTCTTGGTTGGTCCTCTCGGAGAACCAACCTGAATGCAGTAAGTACTGGGAGGTTTTGGGGAGCATATAGAGGATAAGCTCTTTAGCTACACTTTCAATAGATCAGATGTTGTTCAAGTAAACAAAAATTGTATCAGGTACCAAACGGGCTACAACCAACTGCGATTTCAAAGGCTATAACTTCAGGTCGAAAAACCTTCCGAACACAGTCTTTGTGACTGTCCAGCCTTGGCTAGAAGAAAATAGATTTATTCAAAGCTCCAATGGTCAAACCCTTATTAATAAGAATTCGGCTAACAGGGCGTTTATAAGGTTCATTAATGAAGCCGCGCTTGTGTTGGGCCTACTGTATAAAGGAAAATCTTTAGTGATACAAAAGACCTTTTAAGTCGTGGTGTCTCTTGTTTTGGTAGTCCCCATGCATTTATCTTCTTATCGGTGTTAAAGCTGGTTCCCAAAGAAATAAGTTCTTCACTTTGTCAACAGGGGCGCAGGTGCTGAGCGATGGGATCATGTCCATATATAAGCTTAGAACCGTTTAACGAAGTTAGTCGCATAGAGGGACACCCTATATAATTCTTCGATTGAGGTCCACCGTTTCATCCAAACTGATGGCGACTAATCAGGGTTGTCTTGGAAACAGGTCGTGGTTAAGCTGGATAACCATGCGGAATGCCTAGAAATGTCACGGGCAAGTGGAACCGGCTGATCATGAGATAAATGTAGTTCAGTCGCCCGCTTATCTGTGTAGTGATGGCGTTTAATGTTGTGGTAGTGCTGTGAGTTTTCCCAATTCGATGCTGGTGTTCGTCTAGTTTTTTGCGGGGACCGAGAAAGCGTTCCAGTTTTGTTTTAGGTACTACACGAGAATTAAAAGTAATGGCAGGAATTATAGAGAGCAGTTCACACGGGAACAAAATGAGAAAAAAAAAGGTTCGGCACCGTTTCCGTTAAGAATAAAATGCGAACAAAACTTTCGGGAACGTTATCAAGAAGAACAGAAGGAAAATGAAACTTTCGAAAACGTTTCCAATGAGAACAAAATAAGAACGAAAGTATCGAGAACGTTTTTAAGGAGGATAAAATATGAAAAAAACTTTCGGAAACGTTCTGCTATAGAAAAAAACGAGAATAAAAGTTTTGAGAACTTTACGTTAAGAATGAAGGGGGCATCTGCGTGTTGCGATGAAAAATCGTTTCAATTAGAACCACGATTGTTAATTTTAATGCAGAGGAAAGCCGATCGTTTCCAGATCGTTTATCATTAGGGTGAGTTATCCATTTTTGGAACAATTTTTCATTTTCTGTGCAAGAAAAGTTCGTGTCTTAAGTCTTTCGTTGACTTTATTTGCATAATTATCTTTCAGATATTTTTTGATTAATTTTAATATTGGACCATTTCAACGTAATGGGACGCTATGGGAAAAAAATTGTTACTGCCCGTTTCGTTTTCTGTGAGACTTTATTTCCCAGATTGTTCTTCGAGAGAAAGTTTCTTAGATGTTTGTTCTCTTCGAAATATTCCGGGTTTTGTTCTTATATCATTCCCAGTAAGAACGTTCTCGACAGTTTTGTCCTCATTTCGGTTTTTGTTTTGAAGCATTCTTGGGTATATGTACAACTACGGTAACGACATTTAGTTTGGATTGTACCTTTTGTTCTCGGTCCCTGGTTTTGGGAGCTTAGTCAGGCTGAGAGGGAGAAATTCTTCCGTAGGTTTTGTCACTGCGAATAGGAGGAAGTTGCGTTTATATAACCCCCCTATTCCCGATTTCTTCGCTGGCTTAATAAAAGAAATTAATCTGCTCGTTTTCCGCATCTCTGCGATTTTTATTAATGAAACCAAAGTTCAATCTTCTACTACTAAACGAAAATTCATAAAACATTTGCGCAAATATTCAGTGTTTTGGTTTATTGGTGGCAATATATGTACATATATATGTGCAACAATGAATTGAATTTCACTTTGTATATTGTTGCTGTTGCCGACGCAATGTAATTGGCACTTTTGTTGTTGTGTTCATATAACCGTAGTTGTGGCTGCTTTAACAATTATTTCTTTCAGTTCATTTTGCGTTTGCTTCTGTCGGCAATACCATTGAAGTGCAGGTAATTGTAGTCATAGTAAATAAGTAGCAGCAAATTGGTAGCGGTTCTCAAAGAGTAAACAATTGTTGCTGGTGTGACACAGCACCGAATGTCGCAGCTATTTTTAGCCACAGATAATTATACTGGCGAACATTTGTGCAAGCAGGTGTGAGTGAGTTTATGAAGATAACGCTGTGACTGTAAACAAAAACAACACACAATGACAGCAACAGCAACTAAGTGGCGTAAATACCGATGCCAACAAATTCTCCAGGCGCTTTGCAAAAGTAAATATACAAAAGTAAATATACAAATATTAGGGTGCTTCTTAAACTGTTAAAACCTATAATTAAGTTTTTTTCGAAATAAATGCAGAATTTTGACATGTTTTCCTTAGTTTCAAATAACACTGGATTACAAATAATTATTTTGAAAACTACGAAAAAATTCATGCAAAAGGGAGAGTTAATATGGACTTCCTGAGCTTAAATGTAGTATTTTCAATGGCAACAAAATATTTGAAATTTGTTAAATTTTTTTATTTTTCAATCCTAGTAGCGGCACCTAAAAATTATTTTAAAATTTTGAAATTTTCTACAATGTCTTTATTTTGTACGTAGAACACGAAATGAAGCGGTGACACCCTAGTACATATGTATGTATGTTTACACTCGTATAGTATGTGTATTACTCTAGCATTCTGCGTAGAGTTGACCGTGGTGGATGTGAAATGGCATTTTTGCTGCTAAATTTTTATGCAAATGTCAGCGAAAGTGTCAGTGGAAGTGAAAGTGTGTTAGTTGGGCGTGTGCATCGCCAAGGATATGTGCAATTAAGGCATTCAGAGTGGTCAAGAGCGACAAGTTGAAGTGATGGCTGTACTGGAAAGTGTTTGCCGCGCACGTGGCTAGTCTATAGCGACCAGCCACTTGTCTGTATTTGCTTGCTTCATAGTAAACAAGTAAGGCAGCAAATTTTTTGTGAAAGGTTGGCGTTTGGTTTGTACGAGTATGCGGTTCCGTTTCACGCGAGTTGTACGCGTTTAATTGCTGTGTTTAGGAACAGTGGTCGGCCGCTGTGGTGTAGTGGTAAGCAGTGCGCGCTTCCACTCCACAACGCCTGGGTTCAAACCCTGGTCAAAGCAACATCGCAAAAATATAGAAAAAAGGTTTTTTCTTAACAGCGGTCGTCCCTCGGCAAGCAATGGCAAACCTCCGAGTGTATTTCTGCCATGAAAAACAGCTTCTCATAAAAATACAATCGCCGTTCGGAGTCGGCGTAAAACTGTAGGTCCCTCCGCTTTGTGTGACAACATCAAGGCGCACGCCACAAATCGGAGGAGAAGCTCGGCCAAACACTAACATATGTGTACGCGCCAATCTATTATTATTATATTAGGAACAGTGGTGCGCTCATTGCCTTATTGATGTCGCCTGTGTATTGGACATGAGCAATGACGCGTAACTTCAAAATAGTAAAGTATATAGTTGCGTAACTACAAATGTAATCATAAAATTGTAAAAAACCACTAATAAAAGAGAGAGCAGTTTTTCATGATTTATTGAAAAACCAAGTTATGCAAATTAATTTTTAGAAAAATAAATTATTGGCTCAAACATTTAACACCATTTCAGTTTATGCGCATAACTCACTGCAAATATAGACAAAAGTTTTTATTTAGCAGAATAAAATATTTATATGAAATGTTTGGCATATTTGGTAAAAGGCAGGAAAAAAGTTGAAATAATTTGTTTCTTAATTTTTCACTGTTTGCCTGCTGGCGAATGTTCGCGGATTCAACTCCGATTTAAAAGTTGTTTAAAAATGGTTGCGAAATCAGATAGTTACGTGCCTGCAAGAAGTACTGCTCCTTTAAAATAATTGGGCGCAAGTTAGAATACGTCGACAGTGAGCTACGTAGAGCCGCTTAACTCTCTCGTCATTGCCTATGCGACCTAGCCCAAAACTCTGATTTGGTGGACCTTGTGTGACCATTTGGATAAGCGTAACCTTGCATGGACAATAAACTTTTTTAACTTAACTTTTTCTCCCCATAAATCCGCTTTAGGGATAAGTGGGCCGGATCCAGTGGTTGGTATCGGTGAACTTTCACACAGATGAGTCGAAGCGTATCGTAAGTACGGGAGGCAGGATCTTTTGCAGGGAACTCTTCTTAAATCTAAAATTTACACCTCCAGATTGTAGTGTTTTTTAAACAGAATTATCAGACATTAAGGAAACGGTCAATTAGTTGTTGATTTGCGCCATATTGGCAATGGAAGTTACTATATCTGCTCTGTTAGCCAAGCGGACAAGTCCTTAATAAAAATTCTGGCGGGCTTATTAGGATCCAAGCAGCGAGACAAAATACTCACTGGATCCTTGAAATCATAGATGCCTGGACAATTACGAGGTAATACTTAAGCTGCCCAGCCCTTGCAAGGCAAGTGGTCTAAGCTTCTAGTGTATCCGTTTTTAACCAACATGAATAAGCTCTCTCGGACTGATAAGTGTATCGCCTGTAAAACTTCGTTCTGGGGACGCAGCATTTTTCGGTATAGGATGAAAATTACCAAGACCAATGCTTGTGGCCTAAATGTGCTCGTGTTTGAGGCAACTATCTCAACCTATCCTGAGTCAAAGCTTGGAATGTACTTCTGACATTAGACAGCTTCACACACAAAAATCATTTAAATGCATACAATGTGTGCGCCCAAAATAACTGTGGCCACAACCTTGACCAGTCACAACTTGGCCGTCTTTGCTGCTCTTTCACACGGATAAGTCCTAGGCTTTACCTGTCCTTTGATCCATGGTGTGTTGTGATTGCGTATTTGTCCACGATTATGAGACGGCGGAGGAACTCGTCCACGAGTTCCAACGATACGATCCTTTTGGGTGAGAATGAAATTTCCTAAACCACTTCCTCACCACTGTATTTAATGGTTATGGATTTGTAAAATCTTGTTTTCGTTTCGGTGATGGTTCCTTCGTGTAACAGATAATGATTGATTATTACACCGAAATGCATTAATTTGCCAAGTATTACGAGGTTGTTTGATTTCAATGGTCGCCATACACAAATTAAATGATTAAGCTTGCTAAAAATTGTATAGTAACCAACTAACAGTGCCTGAGCATTAAAAACTTCTGTTTCGTAGCTTTCTTGGATATTTAAGGAACGTTCGACATCGCACTTCCTGAGGCTTTACACTGAGGCCGCGAGAGATCTAGGGGTGGATAACTCATATGCACCAGGGACGTGTTTCTTCTCCACTTCTGAGGAATTTGACCATCAACACTCTTTTGGGAAGGTGAAAAAGTCGTTGCATACGCCGATGACATAGCAATCACCTTTAGGGGAAAGATTCAGCAACCGCCTTAGGATATATACAAGTGGTCCACCTGCTGTATCCTAACCGTCAACTCAAGCAAGGTGGAGCTCATCCTCTTCACGAGCAGATAAAATGCCTTCGGTTACTTCAACGGAGCTAAACGGCGCCCGGTTAAGTCTTGCTATAAAACCCAAATTTCTAGGCGTTATTTTAGATGAGAAGTTGAACTTAAAGGATGACACAGTTCGGCGTTACGAGAAGGCTTCTGTAGCCCTCTATACTTGTAAATTGGCCATAGCAAAGAGATCGGGCGTCAGGCCCCGGATTTGTCGATATATACATATTTTATAGCTGTCATCAGACCAATCCTCCTATATGGAGTGATCCAGTGAAAGAGGTCACCCTCAGGATACTCACCAAGGTGCAAGGTATTCTTTGGATAGTGAAAACTAAAGGTGTGTTGACATCGGTGATGGGCACTCCCTTGACCGCGGGCAAAGCTTTTTTACGATTTCTATACATTCTTTTAGGCGAGTGCAGAAAAAAATCTCTATCTGTCCATCGCTGTTTTACATATTTCAAAGTACAAAGTTCCTTTTTCAGTTTTCCAAAATGCATAAAAGTTTAAAAGTTGAAACAAAATCGGAATTCTCGAACAAGTACTTGCATTTTTAAATAATCTGGATGAAAGTTAAAGCTACTGCAATCAATTTAAAAGCATAACTTTCATAATAATCGTAGATAGGTAGGTACTATAAAAAGTTATTATTTAATGCTAGTAGTTTCAGAATTTTTGTTTCATTTGTTTTTTTTATTTCTTTTTAATTTTTTTTTTCACCATTTTACTTTGCCTGTCATTATAAAACTATGCCAATTATGTTTACTTTTTTGTAAATAGAAATAAAAAGTCATGTACAATACAAGTAAATATTTTAACATCGTTGGCATTTGTTGGCGTTGTAAGCATTTAAGTTGCACAAAAAAGCAATTAAATAAACTTAAATTGTTCGTAATTTTTTTGCCTCAATTTCACACTGTGTGCATAATAGAAGTTATGTTTGCTAGTCTGTGGTTTGGACAATGAAAATAAATGGGATTTTTGTTGATAAATTTTTCACAAAATTTATTAACTGCAAGACGATGATAAAATGTAAAAACCACGCTGTTAAAATTGTGGAAATTCATATTTTTACGATTTACAATAAAATTCATTGCATTCGTTACAACGTGCATATGTGTGTATGTAGATTTTAACATATTTAATTAGAGCTTTTTTCTATGCTGGCAACAAAACAAGCATTTTTTTATAACACATGGGGTGTCAAATTGAAGGGCTTGGGCTGTATATGTGCAACAAGGTTTTCCTTTTTCGAAAAGAGTTGCCATCTATTAAAAATTTAATTCAAATGCCAACAGAGCCGCCACGTTCGGTCGAATTTGCGGTGTGAAACTAAAGAGCTCGGACTTTAGATATGTAAGTAAGGTTTTACTTTTTCAAAAAAAAAAAAGAGTTGCCACCTTTGACAAAATTATTAAAAAGTTAAACCAATTATTATAAAATAGGTATCAATCGAAATGGGTTTAAAAATCTTTGTTTCCTTAAAAGGAAAAGGGAATAAGGTAATAGAAATACCATATGCATGCAGACGAAAAAAAATCAGGAAGGCAATAGTTTATAAATGTTTTAAATAGGGTTGCCACTTCTTTGAAAAGTCGAACATGTCATATATAAAATATATCCAACGAAAGAGTGCTAGGAAATTTTTAGATTGAACACTAAGAATATTTTTAAGTGTTGAGGGAGGTTGCCACCAGTTTAAAAAGTTAAATACACATTATTTAATAAGTTTAATGAATTACTTAAATATTGATATCAATCGCATTGGGTTTGACAGGGCTTTATTTCTGCACTATATTCGGAGGGTTGCCACATGTTTAGAAAATCAAATTAAACTTATTTTATGAGTTAGTTCAAATATGTGTCACAATGTCAGACGAAGGTTATTTAAGAAGGTGTTAGCTTGAAGCTACTTTTGAAGGGGGTTGCCACCTCTTTAAAAAGTCGAATTTCATCACTTTATATGCAAGCTATTTGAAATATGAAAATACGCGTGTCAAGCTAAAGAATGTTGAAAAACCTTTAGTTTGAACATCAAGAATGTTAGAAGATGGTTGCGACATTTTTAAAACGTGGAAATAACATTATTTAATAATGGGTTTAAAAATATTAAAAATATTAATTTCTCCAATATGCTTTAAAGGAGGTCCAACTGTTTAAAAAAACCAACTCTACTTAAGTTAAGGCAATAAGATAATTCAAATATGTTTCACTGTTTGGGTATTAGACGAAAGAGATCTAGGAAGATTTTAGTTTGAAAATATTTTTGAAGAGCATTTTGCATAGTCGTATTTAGTAAACTTATAAACAAGTTCCACAAAAATCTTACGCGGTAGGTGGTGCAGGGGTCGAGATATTTGGAAAATCTCTATTTGTGATGCGCTTGACACTCAATATTTCAAAGAAAATTTTATTATTGTTGTGCTAAACATGGTTGTCGTATTATTAATTATGGTTACGATTTTTAAGCTTGTTGTAAGGCTTAACTACGGTTGCCAGACTGAGTACTTTGGTTCCAAAGTGGTAAATATTTTCTTCGATGGTACTTTGGTATCTTTTTCCTTAAAACCATGCTTTCTTCATCCAATTAATAAATTTTATTTTTTAAATTATCATTGTTACTGAGCTTTCTACCACGGTTATGTTTATTAGAAAACAATGGAAGAATAGATAAATTTAAGTTTTTGATTGGAGATTTTATCATAAAACTAAGTAACTTGACGAAGATTTTAACTTCAGTAAAGCAGAAACCCCAGTGAAACAAAAATGAATTGAATGCTTTTTCTCACGAACCTTAAGGTGCGAAATATTTTATAAAAATTTATTTCATAAATTTGAAATGCATTATTTGGCGCTGAACCAGTGGCGTTGAAATGGTTTTGCCTTTCAATTTTGTTCCTTTCACAATATTAATGACAAATTTCGAAATTATAAGAATTCTCCTTTTATCTGTAAGGAAAAATAGGGTTTTTGAGTTAGGACGCTATCCTATTAAATGGGCGACATATTTATGAGAGGACAACATTTAATTCTGTGTTAATATTAAATTTGAAGTTGTTTTGTTATTTTTATAGATATTTATTTTTACTTACTCTGCTTAAAGTTTAACTTTAAAAAAAAGAGAAACAGGAATTTTTTTTTACATATAAAGCAAAAAATTAAGTTTCTAAATAAAATGAAAAAATAAGAAAGATGATACTTATAAATCGAAAATGTTACTTTTTTCTAAATTTCGGTACTAACAAATTGTTTAAAGTTAGAACCGTGGGCATAACATAACATAGGTAGATCTAAAAATAAATAACTATATGAAAATATGCTTACTCATTAAGGAGAGCTGCCACCTTTTTAATAAAATCAAATGCAAGGAAATTATTTTTAAAAGGGTTGCCATCTGCTTGAAAAGTCGAGTCAAAATTAATTATTCGAAAGCTGTATGAAAAATTAAAATATGTGTGGCAAGCGAAAGATTTTTAAGAAACCTTTAGTTTGAGCATTTGGGAATGAGGTGTTTTACAAAGACTGATAGGGGCCCGTGTTCATCGATTCGACGACGCTTATTTTGATTTGTTCTACAGTGCTTCCGATGTAACAAAAATTCGATGTTTTTATGAGTTTTATTGAATGATTTTTTTCTTGTAACTATGTATTAGTTGATTCTTTACCGTTTTTGTAAACACTTGTCTAACTTATACATGAATAAAAAGAATACACTTTTTTTCAGTCCGGTCAAGTATCGTCACTTTTTTCTATAAGTGTAATAAAATCTTAAAATAAATTAATAAAACTATAGAACACACTTACGGCTCTATACTATATCAGTGACAAAGTCTTGTCACAGTTTTTATCACAGAAAAATGTATATATGAAAAAATTTAAATTTATCAATAAAAATAAAATTTTCACCGATACAGAATAGGGGCTATTAATTCCTTAATTAAAGTTGTTTCTTTAAACAAGAGACACAGAGGTCAATCTTATGTTCACCGCATATGCTTTTTCTACAATTTGCACAGTAAGACTTTGTCGTTCGCGTTTATATAATTGAAAAAAATTTGCAGATCTTTGCAAATAAGAATGCAGGTGACTTTCGACTACAAGATTTCTTCAGTCGCAAAAAAGGAGAAATTTGAACTGAATTGTCATTCGTGATTGTAAATCTGGCACACACTTAAGTAACACAGAAGTTCTTCTCTGTCGAAACGCGGCTCGGCGTTTCCATACTTCAACAGCTTAGCAACGACTAATGCTACAAAAAGCATTTGCTCAAAACTATGAGAGCTAATAAAAAAAAAAATTATAAAAATATTTCAATTAAAAATGTTATTTAATTGCCGTACAACAAAGCTGGAGTCAGGTATATGAATTTATTTTTGTAGAATTTATTTACGTAGATAATATCATTTATAGTTTTGCTTGTTTATTTATTGTTAGGAAATAACTTTTATTTCGACCTTAAGAAATATTTGGCCAATTGTAACTGTTATTACTGAACTAAAGAAACAAAAGTCCGCATTTTTCAGTCATTATTGGACGAGTTCCCAAAGTTTCACACAAACACACAAAATTACATTTAAGAAAAAGTATAAAAATTACATTACCCCGAAATTGAAAATGGGTGACATTTCACCACAACATCAAAAGAGGGTTAAATAATTGTGAGTATCAATCTAATTTATCACGCAGACTAGCTATCAATGGATTTTCACTTAAAACTCATTATCACTAAAAGTCTCACATGATAGCTCACACTTCGTTTTCACACACTGAAAACCCTAAAGTCGTTGCCGCAATACACAGCTGACGACCACGAGCGCGCGTGTCATCAATGTCAACAGCAATGTCATCTCTGCAATACACCTTACTCATACCATACGAAGATAGTGGAATAACAATTACAACAAAAAGTCTTTGATTCATAGCTGAATGACAGTAAAGAGTTGCCGCAATGGGATTTCCAACCAATTAACGTAGACATGAAGACTTGGCAAAAAGCAGGCAAAAGCTTTTAAGGCTTTGATCTGGAAATTAAGATAAGCCACGCTCAATTAACTGCGACGCATTTCTCAATAAGTGTACATACATACATATGTATATGTGAGAGCATGCGGTATTGAGTACGCTTTTATGAATTGTTGTCATATGAAGTAGCTGAGCGCGTATGTACACCACGGCGTATACTTCACGAGACACACTTATGTTGTATGTGTAAAGTGCGCGTGCATAGACCCAGTCGGACTTCGTTGCTTCCAAAATGTACTTTTTCCTCTCAGAAGTAATTCCAAAAACATCAAGTCTTTAATTCGCTTTTATACTGGCGTAAAACACAGCAAGAACCGGTATTTAAGAAGGCGATTTTTCATGAGCTGGTTGTTGTTGGTTTGGAGAGCTTTGTAGTTTTTATTCTCGTTCGGATTTATTTGCCGAAGTCAAAGCATTAGAAAATGCTGACTTTAGCCTTCCATAGTAGTGAAAAAAGAATGACATTATTTCTTCATGTCGAGTTTTTCTAATTTCCCTTAAGAATTTAAATGTGCTTCGAAATTCTGGTGAAAAAAACAATACACCAAAAAGCATTCTTAGGGAACCACATTCTGCGTGGTCCGACTGGGGAAATGCGAGAGCATGTATATGGGGCGTTCCATACCAAAACGGATTTGTTTGATTTGTTTAAAATTTTTAGGGTTGGTGTATAAATATAAATAATAAGTAAATATGAAATTTGAGCTTGATTAATACATTTTTAAGCATACAAAAAAATCGATTTAATAATTCTCCAAATATCTCGAGGACGGGGTGAGCAAAAATTTGAAAAAGATCACACATACACACATAAAAAATTCTCCGTGAAAATAAATTTTTTTACATTTTTTTCTTGACAATTTTTCACATACAAATTTGTTGATACAAAAAATTAGTTGTTGATAATGTGCCATCTTAAAAAAATTAAAAAAAAAATCTCAATGGTAGCTCTGAGTATTGCGCAATATTTAAGTGCATTATTATGGGGTGCACTCTACAATAATTTGAGTTATGAATTTTAAAACAGAATTAAAAAAATTTCTAAATTTGTTATGTACTCATTTTACTAGACTTCGCTGTAAAAAAAAATTATAACTCATATAACCAATATGATTTTTTCCATAATTTTCTTTAAGAGCGCATATTTTCAAAATCTATTTTTTTTTTATTTAAAAAAAATTTTATCTATGTGAAAAATTTTTAAAGATTATTTTTTTAGTATTTCATTTCCTAGAGAATTTTGAAGCGTGTAAGTGCAATTTTTTTCAAATCTTTTCCTCGCTCCGTTCTCAAGATATTTGGAAAATTATTAAATCGATTTGATTTTGTTTTTGTGCTATAAAGTTTTTAAAAATGTATTAATCAAGCTCAAATTACATAGTTATTTATTATTTATGTTTATGCACCAACCCAAAAAATTTGAAACAAATCAAACACATGAAGTGTGAGCCCCGTCCATTTTGGTATGGAACGCCCCATATGCATACGCACATACATACATTTGTATGTAAGATTATTTGTGTGGTTTATCTTCAAACGAACGTCTGGCACGAACGCTCCTGTATCCCTTTAATTGACAATAATTAAAGCTGTATAACAATGAAGGCACATGTGAAGTGAATAAGAGCATGTGTGCTAAAAAGAAATGATATTTTATGTGTGTACATATGTATGTATAAGTACATATGTATGTACATAAGCGTATGAATTTATAGGCGCTTAAATTAGATGTGTACAAAGCATTTAAATTAAATTAAAGATGCATTTAAAAATATCACCATGTTCATACGCACACATTTACATATTTAAATATTCATTTAAACAAGTACATACATGTTTATTCAAGTATTTGCACATGTTTATGTATGCGCCTAACTTAGAGACATGTGTTAATATATTTATGTTAATGTCATTGATAAGATTTACAACATTGAGTAACTACAGTAAATTACTAATTGTTTACAACAGCAGCAATACAGCTTAATAAGGAAACATTAAATTATTTGCATACGGGCACATGTTGATGTTTATTACAAAGTATTTATTAACTACTAGCTCTGTTTGGTTTGTCTCTCTTCATTGTTTTCTAAATGACTGAAATTTAATAATGCGCATTTATTGAAAAAGCAAGCAAATTATTGAGTATCTATAACAATTGAATACCAAAGTTCGCTTGTAAGGCGAGACGAATTGTGTCTTTTTTGTTAAATTGCTTAAAAGGAGAAGCTCATAGAAAAACGAACATCTTTAACTAAGAGCGGCTAGATGTCAAAGGAACTAAATTTTCATCCAATGGAATATTTTAAAACTTGCTAAATATCTAACTTTTAAAGAGCTTCCATTCCATATACATACATACATTATTATTTCTATCTTAGGCCGGGTCATTTTTTTTTACTATACGCGTATAGCATATGAGGGTCCTACGTGTAAGTCTAAGCAAATTTGCCGGTGAAACCCTGGGTTTAAAATCAATTTGTAATTTGCCAAAAGCCGAAAATAGGTTTCGAAGGGATTGGGAAAATGTTCACTGTTGCGCCCTCTGATGGAAGTTTTAAGAAAAAGGTGAGTGCACAAAGGATTACTCGTACCAAAAAAACCCCTATATTATGTTTTTGTACAAAATTTAAGCACTTATTTACGACTCTACAGCAGAATACTAATAGACCTATTTTCACAATTTGACAAACTCCCAGTTGGTTTTAGGCCCATGGTGTCTTCGGCAAATTTGCTTAGAATTACACGTTGAATCCTTCTGTACTATACGCGTATAGGCGAAAAGATCTCCCATATAAATTGACCTGCCCTAATGTACCTACATAACTGTGTATATATTTACATATCCTGCAAAAAAACTGTTAATAATTACTGAAGAGAGTGAGTTATCATGGAAGAAGGCTCTCTGCCTACCACCGAAGTAGGAGGTAAAAATAAGTAGTTCCAGTTTTCCAGGCTGGCCGTGAACTGCTTCAGCATTGCTGCTGGTACTCAGTGATTAGCTGTGGAAAACCAGAGTACCTTGTCTTAGAGCTTAAACAGATTGCAGCGTTGATCCGGATCAACTCGGGAATTAACTGCAGTTGATCCGGAATAAGTCCCAGTTAATCCCGATCAACGCTGCCGTCTGTTTAGGCTTTTACCTTCTAAAGAGAGTAGAGACATTTACCCGCTTACTTGTCCCACTACACCCTTTGCGTGCATAATTAGACTTTAACTAGGAAACCCACGTGACGGTAAAACGCCAAAATTGAACTTAAGCTTTAAACAGGTGACACACTCTTCAAATGCCTAAAAAAATATTCCAATTTTCAGTCAAGTTTATAAGCGATACGCGAGCCAAATATAATTTAAAACCGTCCAGCCATTTCTGAGTGATGAAAGGCATGATGTAGATCAGATGACCTTCACAAAAATGACTCTGCGCATTATATGTACTTACATATACATGCAACATAGTTAGATATATATGACTTTTCCAATAAGTGGCAACCCTAATCAAAGATACTTTCAAAGCAAGGCTTTGCAGAAACGCCTGCGTTTGACACTCATATTTTAATATTCAAACAAGTAATAACTTAACAGTGACATGAATAACAAGGCGAGAACGCACTGACTGATTTTTTGATAACAGGATACTCCGTCTTGTCCTAACTGACCACCAGACTCTGCTCTGGAAAGGGCAGAACAGACTTCGTGGTTCTTGCTACCGATGATGTCAATGTCATCGGAGTACGCCGACAATTGCACGCTCTTGTAAAAAATTGTTCCTGGGCGGTTCAGTTCTGAAGCCCTTATTATCTTCTCCAACATCAGATTAAAGAAATCGCATGAAAGGGAGACGCCCTGTCTGAAACCCCGCTTGGTAGCAACGGGCTCGGAAAGGTCTTTCCCAATTCTGATGGAGCTGGAGGTATTGCGCAACGTCATTTTACGCAGTCATATCATTTTCGCGCCAAGTTCAGATAATACGGCATATAGACAACTCCTTTTAGTGCTGTCGAAAGTGGCTTCGGAGTCGACAAATAGATGGTGATTGTCGATACTTATCTCGCGGGTCTTTGCCAAGATTTGGCTTACTGTGAATACCTTGTTTATGTTGGATTTGCCAGCTCTAAAACCACACTGATAACGTCCAATCAGTTCGCTGAGAGTGGGTTGCAGTCTTTCACACAATACATACACTCGATATGACATTTTAACCTGCGCTTAGGTGGCTGATCCCGCGGTAGTTGGCACTCTTAAATTCCAGTCGTTGGGCAATAATTAATCTGACCATATTCTGCATAAGCGTTGATGCATGCACCTTATCAAATATTCGCCACCGCACTTGAATAGCTCAGCTGTGAGGCCGTCAGCTCTCGCCATTTTTTACATCCAGGTAATTGCTGTTTTTAGTGAGGTGGAGGAACATCGGATACATCATCATATAAAGGGGGATCAGATTCATTTTCTCCACTATCTTCAGTCCTGTTACAATACTTCGGCGACGGTATTTAATGAACGGGAAATGGGTTTCACTGCTCGCATATGTCGGGGGGTTGAAGCGTGCCCTCTGGGAGTGGACGTCTGAAACACTGAAAGCGTGCCTTCTGTCTATCATAACATGATCGATTTGGTTTCTTACTTTACGATGTGGAGACAGCCACGCTGGATCTTTTTATACCCGAGCGCACTTGTGCACAAGGGTATATTAAGTTTGTTCACATAACGGTTGTTTGTAACAGCCAAAACGAATCGAGATAGACATAGACAGATGTATACATAAATGATCAGAATGAAAAGAGAAATCGATTAAGCCATGTCTGTCTGTCCGTCCGTCTGTCCGTCCGTCCGTGTACAAGATAACTCGAGCAAAAATTGAGATATCTCAACGAAATTTGGTATGTAGGTTTCCCTTAATCCAAGGTAGGTTGGTATTGAAAATGGGCGAAATCGGACTTTAACCACGCCCACTTCCCATATAACGGTA
>NW_016157913.1:84967-87298 GCF_001687245.7 Rhagoletis zephyria
CCGGCTTATCATGTAGCGGTAGCTTTCGGAAAGGTGGAAAACATATATTTAATACTTGCGCCGGGTATTTAATGTTCGGCTCCGCCCGAACTTAGACTTTCTTACTTGTTATACTTGAATTAATTTATCCGAAGAAAAAATAAACACAGCACATTATAGCAACAATTTTCCACTAAGTTTTCAAACTTTTCGTACGAAATTATGCAACAAATTTGTGCAAAATTATTGAAATAAATTCAATTGATTATTATATTGATTTTTTTGGTCTCAAGGCCGGGTTGAAATAAAACAATCTGTTTTTGTTGTTTTTAAATCGTATATGTTAAAAAAAAATCAATTACTAATTGAGAACTATATTGCAGCCATGTTTATACTTGACTTAATTTATCCAAAGAAAAAATAAACACAGCACAGCATAGCAACAATTTTTCACTATGTTTTCGATTTTTCATGTATTTGCTGTGGTACGATATACGTGGTTCATGTGACAGACATAAACTGTCATATATCATGAACCGCTGGACCGAATTCGGGCACACTTCACATAACCCATCTGCATGATAGTCCGAATAATAATAATCAGGGAACGGATTTTATGGAAATTGCCCTTTTTTCTGCTAAAGAGATAGAGTATATTCGATTAAGAATGTCCACGATTTAGCTTTCCCTGATTCCATATATACACATTTGATGTTGCCTTTTTTTGCCTTTTTTAAGATATTTGGCTTTTTTTGCCTTTTTTGTCTTTTCTACTTTTAAAAAAGTGATTATAGCATTTACATTTTTTTTTTAGATTAAAAAATATACACATGCCCATGCGGCTTATAGAAGCGCAGGGACCTCTTGCCAAATTGGTGTTGAAAAAATTCAAAGCCGTTTTCTCAGCTAACGTAGGCTTGAAGACAATAAGGGGTGTGGATAAAATTGTAAAGGGCGAGGAAAACGCCCTTATTCCTGATAATATGAACGTTTCAAACGTTCCATATTTAAATTGGGCTCCACTTGTATCAACTTACGTCGAGCGCACATTTAGTACATTCAAGGCTTTTCTTCGCGAAAATCGAATGAAAATGCTGCCAGAAAACTTCAAAATGCATCTTGTGGTTCAATGTTACTACAACTATACGGATTAAAGTTTTATGAGTTAGAAACTCGAAAGGATAAAATAGTCAAAGATTCAAAGTACAAGTTTTTCATATAATGAAACTAGTTCATAGTTTTTCTCTTTTTACTTGTAATATAAACATTTCTAAAAAAAATATATTTTTGATTGTTCTTCGTATTTTCTGTCTTTTTTTAGTGCCTTATTTTGCTTTTTTTGCAATACCTTTTTTTGCCTTTTCCTGCCTTTTTCGCTATTTTATTTTGCCTTTTTTACAATACCTACTGCCTTTTTCGCTATTTTATTTTGCCTTTTCCAGCCTATTTCGTTACTTTATTTTGCCTTTTTTATAGGTTTTTGGGTCCTAAAAATCCGTTGTCTGATAATAATAATAGATTGGCGCTTACACATATGTTAGTGTTTGGCCGAGCTTCTCCTCCGACTTGTGGCGCGCGCCTCGATGTTGTCACACAAACAGGAGGGACCTAAAGTTTTATGCCGACTCCGAGCGGCGATTGTATTTTAATGAGAAGCTGTTTTTCATGGCAGAAATACACTCGGAGGTTTGCCATTGCCTGCCGAGGGACGACCGCTGTTAAGAAAAAACCGTTTTCTATATTTTTTGGGATGTTGTCCAGGGCTTGAACCCAAGTGCTGATGGGTGAAAGCGCACACTGCCTTCCACTACACCACAGCGGCCGATAGTCCGAATATACCGTTTAAATTTTTATACCCGAGCGCACTTGTGCACAAGGGTATATTAATTTTGTTCACATAACGGTTGTTTGTAACAGCCAAAACGAATCGAGATAGATATAGACAAATGTATACATAAATGATCAGGATGAAAAAAGAAATCGATTAAGCCATGTCTGTCTGTCCGTCCGTCTGTCCGTCTGTCCGTCTGTCCGTCTGTCCGTCTGTCCGTGTACACGATAACTCGAGCAAAAATTGAGATATCTCAACGAAATTTGGTATGTAGGTTTCCCTTAATCCAAGGTAGGTTGGTATTGAAAATGGGCGAAATCGGACTTTAACCACGCCCACTTCCCATATAACGGTAATTTCCAGAAATACGAGAACTGCGATATTTTGGTAGCTACTGAATATAATTCACTCAAAATTTATATTTACAACAATTTTCAGACGAAAAATTATAAATTTTTGGAAAATGGGCGTTGCCACGCCTATTTATGGTTACATGTGTATATCTTGGTAACCGCTGCACC
>NW_016157913.1:87323-88686 GCF_001687245.7 Rhagoletis zephyria
GAAAATGGGCGTAGCCACGCCCACTTATGGTTACATGTGTATATCTTGGTAACCGCTGCACCAATTTCTTCCAAACTTGGCACAGTTGTTGGCCTTGATACAGCATACTAAATGGCTGAAAATTTTAAAAATCGGAGAATAACCACGCCCGAATCCCATATAACGGTAATTTAGAGAAATACAAAATCTTCGATAAATCAGTAAATATTAAAGCAAATTTATTCAAAATTGATGCTCGCAACAATTATTTACCAAGAAATATGCTTATGGTTAAATTTTGCAAAATGGGCGTTGCACCGCCCACTTATGACCACATATATGTATATCGGTAACCGTTCCATCAATTTGTACCAAACTCGGCACTTTTGTTGTACTTGCCACATAAAAGCAAAACGTTGAAAATTATTGAAATCGGACTAAAATTACGGCCGCTTTTCATATAACGGTAAATTTCATGAATGCTTGAAACTGCAATATTTCGAAATTTAAGGACGCTAGTTTACTCAATATTGATACACCCCGGCTGGCTTACCATCTAGCGGTAGGTTTCGGAAAGGTGAAAAAACATATATTTAATACTTGCGCCGGGTATTTAATGTTCGGCTCCGCCCGAACTTAGACTTTCTTACTTGTTTTANCTTACTTGTTTTATTTAAGATGGGAGGTGCCACGCCCCCTTTTCCAATACCGCACATTTTTCTCCATGAGTATGGAATTATTTCATATGTCTATACCAATTTCCAGTAATCTACCACAAATATTTCAAGAGATATACCAGATGAAAATTTTTGTTAGTATGGGTGGTGCCACGCCCCCTTTTCCGAATTTAAGAAAACTTCACATAAACCATCTGCATAATAGCCCGAATACAAGGCATACATTTGTTGTTGTGGTTGAATTAGGTGTAGCCGTTCTCAAGTTATATGGTCACACCAAAAATGTTAACTTATTTTTATATTTTAGTTAGTATGGATGGTGGCACGCCCCCTTTTCAAATTCGGGAAAACTTCGCATACACCATCTGCATAATAGATCGAATACGCCACATAAATTTGGTTGAATTCGGTGAAGCCGTTCTCAAGTTATATGGTCACACCAAAAATGTTAACTTATTTTTATATTTTAGTTAGTATGGATGGTGGCACGCCCCCTTTTCAAATTCGGGAAAACTTCGCATACACCATCTGCATAATAGATCGAATACGCCACATAAATTTGGTTGAATTCGGTGAAGCCGTTCTCAAGTTATGAGGTCACACAAAAAACGTGCACTTATTTTTATACCCGAGCGCACTTGTGCACNGTTAAAAAAATTTGAGATATCTCAACGAAATTTGGTATGTAGGTTTTCCTTAATCCAAGG
>NW_016157913.1:88852-89788 GCF_001687245.7 Rhagoletis zephyria
AATTTTGGAAAATGGGCGTGGCACCGCCCACTTATGACCACATATATGTATATCGGTAGCCGTTCTATCAGTTTGTACCAAACTTGGTATTTTTGTTGTGCTTGCCACATAAAAGCAAAACGAATTATTGAAATCGGACTAAAATTACGGCCGCTTTTCATATAACGGTAAATTTCATAAATGCTTGAAACTGCAATATTTCGAAATTTAAGGACGCTAATTTACTCAAAATTGATACACCCCGGCTTACCATCCAGCGGTAGGTTTCGGAAAGGTGAAAAAACATATTTTAGACTTGCGCCGGGTATTTAGTGTTCGGCTCCACCCGAATTTAGACTTTCTTACTTGTTTTTAATTCATATTGATTTATTAAATTAAATTCAATACAATCAAAACGAATATTTCATGTACCGTTCTTAACTTGAATGTGATCTTAATAATAACACATATTCTACGTTTAAGTTTAGCGGCTGTGGCTCCGACATAGTCTTCAGGTCAAAGGACTGATCCTTGTTTTTACAACGCTTTTATCAACTTGCAATGTTGTGCGTCCAGAAACTTTCAATGTTGTGGATCCAGGAACTTTCAATGTTGTGTGTCCGACACCAAAGCAAAGCTTTGAAAAGTTCCTATAAAAAAGCATAGTGCATAGGGCGAGAGCTGTAGTGAATAGGGCGAGGTAGATGACATCTAGATGTCGCCCTATATACTACGTTTGCTACAGCGGAAATAGACGACACGCCATTTCTTTAAATAAAATTAATTGGTGCTCGTTTGTATGTACATACATATGTAAATGCATGTGTGTGCACCTTTCTATTAATATCGTTGAATTATTTTAATATCTATTGCAAAATTTTATTCAGACAGGACTAAAAAGTAGAAAATAAATAATATAAAAAAAACTTTTTAATATACAACGCTTTTATAAATGGA
>NW_016157913.1:91107-100949 GCF_001687245.7 Rhagoletis zephyria
CATTTATGTATACATTTGTCTATATCTATCTCGATTCGTTTTGGCTGTTACAAACAACCGTTATGTGAACAAAATTAATATACCCTTGTGCACAAGTGCGCTCGGGTATAAAAAACTAAAACCTCGCTATTATATTTCCATTCGTACTGTATGTAACTTGAGAACAGAAATCGCTGCATCTTTTAGGCGCATCCATATTACATAGTTACATCCCGAGCTAATAAAAGGGAGGTAATAATAATAAAAATGAGAACCATCATTACTGCAACAGAAATAACAACAACAACAACAACCACAACAACATTAAAACAACCAACATAAAGAAATAGCTCCATATGAAACTTGCCTTGCTTGCTTTTAGTCCAGTCAGTATAGCCAGAATTTTCCGACGTGCTGGAAGTACAATGCGTTCATCCCAGCAGGTATTTGATCAGTATTAGGGATGTCGAAAAACATCGATGTTTCGAAAATTTCGATGTTTTGCTTCGACGCATCGAAATAACAACAACAAGAAAAACAACATTGAAAACCAACTTAAAAACAAAAGAGCCAATATTCTTTTATTTTGTTTGTTTCTGAAATTGAATATCAAACCTGTTTTTCGGTCACATCATGTGATGTGAAAGTCAAATCGGGATATTTACTCAGAAATTCTTCAAGGTCCTCGTTGTCGGACTCATCGCTCAAGGAAGTTTTTCCAATGGTAGATTCATTTTCGCACAATTCCTTACAATCGCGCATTGATGAACATCTCAGACAGTGTTGCCGTTTTGATACATATCTATCCAATTGGATACATTTTCGCCTTAAATTTTGAGGGATACTTCGTGGTTTTCCTCACTGTAAATTTGGATACCTTTTCCCATAAGTATTTGTAAGTTGAAGGAAATTTTTTTTATTTATGTACGAGCTATTATAAATTTTTTTTTACAGCTGGCTGCTCATCCTCCAAGCAAGAAACTTTCCCTTATTCTTGTCACTTCGAAAAATTAAATTTTTAGCTACATAAACGTGCATTTAATAACACCAAGTAGTTTACAAATTTTAAAAAGTTTTCCAACCTGTAGTAGTTAACTGAAATATCGAGAAATCAACTTTTACATCCCGAGCAACCCTTCTCTTAGCAGTCAAAGGAAATTGACAACCATGCCGATGACTAATTTTCAACTATAACTTGACTGCACTTAAATCAACTTATAACTTTCAGTTATATGCCGTTAAGCGAGAATTCAAACAAGCTGGAAATCTTGAAGGCGGAATTTACAGACAAATACAAGTTTTTGACAATTTTTTTAATTTCATAGATAGTTCCCAATCCAACAGTTTTATTGATAAATATTGTGACTATAATAGCAGGAAATAACAGTTTACTGAACTAAATGTAACAGGTCAAGATTAGTTTAAATTAGTATTATTTTGATAGACTAGGAAACATTTTTTGCAGTATTATTTCCCACAAATCTAATCGAGTAATAAACATCGAACAAGCGGAAACTTTGCCCCGTAGTTGTAGTCAGTAATTTCCCATTCTAAGAAATAGGTCTGGGCAAAAAGGCCTGTAGTTATAATCAAAATTAAGTCGACACAAAAGTTAGTTGCAGCTTTTTTCACCGATATCCCATTGAAAATTATGTCAAAAAGCTGCAAATAACTTTAGAGCAGTGTCCGCCAAAAAGAGAAGTCTTAAAATGAGAATGTATTAGTTATGAAATAAAAAATGAGAATGTGTCGGTGGTAATGCACGGAAATGCGTCATCAACCTGCTTCGCCTATTGTTTGCATGCAACTAAATAAAATTTGTTGCTCTGCTACTCTTTCTGTTGACGTTCGGATTGTGTACGTGTAAGAAGCCGATTGTGTACATGTGAAAGGCCGAATAGTTCGTTTCCCAGGAAAGTGTTTGGCGGTCACTGCTTTAGAGTCGAGTTAATTTTGACTATAACTACGGGCCTTTGTTTCCCAAATCCGTGTCTAAGGATGGGAAAGTACTGACTACATGTAAATAAGTTTGTTATGGGGCCGTGTTTGTTTTACATAGAATCACTGTGTAAAAATGTCCGCTCTTTTCGGTGGATACATTTGGATACAGTTTTCGATTTTTTGTGGATACTTCAAATTCACTATACTTCACAATTCGTAGTACACTTGCAGCAAATAAATCTTAGTAAAACGTTAGTCGCAGCATCTTTGTCTGTGCGAACTGCTGTCAAATCCCTGCGAACTGCTTTCCATCCTCAAGTTCCCGGATCATTAGAAGTACCTAACCATTTTTGAATTTGCAGTTTTTTAGATCACAGTTTGCTTGTGAAGTAGTTGACTTTAAACGTTCGTATCTCATTAGGTTCAAGGAAGAAGTACTTTTCTCTTTTTTTGTTGATTAGACAGCAAGAAAAACCTTCTCGCTTATTTCCGCAAATATTTCTTGGCTTGCATCAAGTTCCATACATTTTTGAATTTCTATCAGTAGCTTCAGGCGGTTAATAATTTTTTTCTTTGAATATCCGAATGTGGATGTAAGCGTGTATCAAGAGCATATTCACAATTAAGTACATCAGGGCCATGTTTGAATAAACTTGGAGCGTAATAATTACCAGGTTACCTGTGCCGGGTTTTTTCAAAAAACAATCGAAATTGTAGGGTTTCTTCCCGTCAAAATTGCAAGATTAAAATCTTCGCCTACAATGTAATCACTTTAAAATGTGAAGAACGGACTAAGGCCGCCTCAACAATGGCTGTATCAGCATCTTCAGTGTCTTGATGATTGTCGACCCCGGCAACTTGTAAATAAGACATTAGGCTATACATTTAGCTTATTAATTATTATTATTATTTATAAATTTAGCTTATTAAAAATTGAGATCATTAATTTAGCACATAATTTTTCTTGATTACCATTGAACGACGTATTCTGATTAGGGTGTTAGTGGCAAAAATACATCGATGTTCTTCCTCGCATCGATATTTGTCAATGCATCGGAGGGCGTACATCAATGTATCGATAGAGTTTTCTTCCACTATGGGAATAAAACAAACCAATTTTAAACTATTTAACGAACTTTTATTTTGATGCACTTATGTACTACCCCGCCCACCTTTAGTTCATACCAGAGACCCAGAATAATAATTATTTCATGGTGGAGTTTTAAAAAAGTCATCAAAATTTTCGGAAGAATTATAAAAGTCTTTTGATAATAATTATATGTGAGAAAAATTGTTTAAGTCATTGATAATAATAATTATCACATTTATTTTGATACTTATATTTTTTAAGTCTTGTCATAATAATTATCATTGATATAAATATTCTTAAGTTTTCAAAGACTTTTATTTTGAGACTTTTATTATAAAAGTCTTTTCATAATAATTATGAGTGCGAAAAAATTGTTTAAGTCTTAAAGGACGGGATTAGTTCGGGGCTAGTGGGGGCCCAGTTCGGGTCTCGTTGAGGATCAGTTTGGAACAAGTTGGTGAGTAGTTTGGAGCTATATTATATAAATAGTCCCAAACTAAGCCCCAACTGGTCTCAAACTAATCCCCAAATAGTTCCGAATAGGTCCCCAACTAGCCCCAAGCTGGTCTCCAACTAATCCTGAAATAGTCCTGACAAAGCCCCGACTTTTAAGACTTAAAACTTTTGTCTTAAAGGACGGGATTAGTTCGGGGCTAGTGGGGGCCCAGTTCGGGTCTCGTTGAGGATCAGTTTGGAACAAGTTGGTGAGTAGTTTGGAGCTATATTATATAAATAGTCCCAAACTAAGCCCCAACTGGTCTCAAACTAATCCCCAAATAGTTCCGAATAGGTCCCCAACTAGCCCCAAGCTGGTCTCCAACTAATCCTGAAATAGTCCTGAAAAAGCCCCGACTTTTATTTTCTTTTATAATAGTTATGTCTCTGGTTCATACACTTCACACTTTAAGTTCATACAAATTTGAATGAAAAATATTTCAAAGTGTATTAACTAAAGGTAGGCAGGGTAGTATATATTATGGTGGTTCAAATAAGTGTCCACGTGTTGATTTTTGTTATTTAAATATTCATAACCTTTTTCTGGTTAAAATTTTTTGTTACTTTTTTTAAAATACTAGCAGACCCGGCGTACTTCGTCCCGCCCAAAATAAATTTTTTGTATTGAAACATTTTGGTCCAACATTTTCGCCAACAGTTCACGTTCATGATTTTCAGTGACGCATTTATCTTCTAATATTACGGTTTGGTGGTTGTCAGAAGGCATATTTCCATTGCCGCACATAAGGACAAAGTGACTAATTATAAATTTTATACTGAGTGGTATGACTGCAGTCAGAAGCCGCTGTGGTGTAGTGGTAAGCAGTGCGCGCTTCCACTCAGCAGGGGCTGGGTTCAAGCCGTGGTTCAAGCAACATCGCAAAAAAATGTAGAGAAAAGGTATTTTCTTAACATTGCACATAAGGACAAAGTGACTAATTACGACGACAAAAATAGAAAAACAAAAGTCTTTAAATCTTATCATACACAATGCAACATACAAATTTTGACTTTTAACGCAACGCAGCTTTGGCAGCAGCGCTATCGTGCGTCGAATTAAATAATTTTTTTTTGAAGCGATGATAAAAAGTTTCGCTTGTCATGTTATTTTTATTAACAACTAATAGTTTTGTCAACATGGCAAATGAGGCGAATTTTGTTAATAATATAGTTGTTTGTAAAATGGGTGTAATTCCTATTTTATAAATTGCCTTTTTTTATTGAAAAAATTTTGAAATTTTTATATTAGTTAGAGTTATAAAAAAAGTTCCAACGAGTACAGCAATTTCTCTTCAACAGTTCGAAAATCCAACAAATTGCCAATGTAAAAATATTACGAACTCTTCCCCTCTTTTCCCCCTTCATTAAATAGAGCATCTTTTTCTTAAGTCGTTTATTTGAACGAATCGACAAAAATGTTTACTCCATATGTATTTGACAGATTTCAATGAAATTTGATATCCAGGGGTTTTCGTTGTCAATGATTTCGAAATTGATATCAAATTTTCAAGAGATATTTAGTATACAAATGTGTGATGCGTATGGGAAGTGCCACGCCTCCTTTTCCTATAAGCACAATTTATCTCCATGAGTATGCCGTTGCTTTCATATATCTCCCTACCATGTTCGAGACCTTTTCCATGAACATTTTCCGGGATATGTAGTATGAAAACTTCGGTGCCACGCTCCTTTTTCCAATAACCGCAATTTTTCTCCATGAGTATGCAATTGTTTTCATATATCTACATACCATATTCGAGTAGTCTAAAATGAACACTTCCAGAGATATGTATCGGTTTGTATGGGAGGTGCCACGCCCCCTGCACCTAGCGGTATGAAATATACTTTACATCCGATTCTCATACCTACCATACATATATACACAAAAAATTTCATAACGATTTCGACCAATAACACCGTGACACGAGATTTTTATATATTAGATAAGCAAGATGCGAGAAGCATAGAAAAAATTTCCCCGAAAACAATAATATTTTTTCTCGGGTTCACAACTATCCTAACTTTTGAGTTTCATTGGAATCGGTTAAGCGGTTTCGGAGATTTGCGTAAACGAACACATTGACATGGGCTTTTTATATACATATTAACATAAGCACGTTGCAGATGCATAGAAAATATTTCGATGAAAAAAAAAATTTTCAGGTTCAAAACTATCCTTTCTTTTAAGTTGGAACCAACACGACACGGTATTTATAAGAACGTTGCGAGAAGCATAGAAAAAATGTCGATGAAAAAAAATATATTTTTTCTCAGGTTCAAAACCATCCTATCTTTTAAGTTGGAACCAACAATACATACCCAAAAAATCTCATTGAAATCGGTTTAAAAAAAATATTTTTTTCCGGTTCACAACTATCCTAACTTTAAAATTGGAACCAACAACATACATACACCCACAAAATCTCATTGAAATCGGTTAAGCGGTTTCGGAAATTAACGTAAGCGAACTCAGTGACACGGGATATTTATATATTAAGATTAGCACGTTACAGATGCATAGAAAAGATTTCGATGAAAAAATTTTTTTTTCTCAGGTTCAAAACTATCCTATCTTTTAAGTTGGAACCAACACGACATGGGATCTTTAAGAACGTTGCGAAAAGCATAGAAAAAATGTCGATGAAAAAAGTATATTTTTTCTCGGGTTCAAAACAATCCTACCTTTTAAGTTGGAACCAACAATACGTACCCACAAAATTTCATTGAAATCGGTTAAATAAAAAATATTTTTTTTCGGGTTCACAACTATCTTAGCTTTTAAGTTGGAACCAACAATGCACACCCACAAAATTTCATTGAAATCGGTTAAGCGTAAGTAGTGTAGCAAAGCTATTTGAAGCAAAGTCTAGATATCAACCTAGTCTAGATATGAACCTCGTTGTAGGCATCATATCAAGGAGATACTACTAGAAGACTCTAGATGTCACCCCGCCAGAAGAAGTTAAATATTTCGCCTAAAATTATGCACTATTTACATACGCTACAGCGGAAATGGACGTCACGCCCAGTGATCGGACTTCTACCACATTGCGGTAGATCTGCCACTTTTTTGAGCATCTATTTTTATAGTTTTATTTTTGTTAAACATAATTTTCTTAATTTTAAGAGCAAAAACTGTCCAACACAGAACACCATATGGTAACAAGCATGATATAATACAAGATCCCGCGGTCCCGGCGACGATGAAATTTCCCCAATGGGAGGATAAAATAAACTGTAAAATAGTAAATTTTCTCAGCAATCATTTTTTCGACAGGAAACGTGGTTTTATTGTGTTAAATTGCAAAACATATGATTTGTAAAGAGAATTAATAGCGAAAAGGCTAAAACCGGCGATTTTTGTGAAAGTATTAGCAAATTTAAGTGCATCTAAGGTTTCTGAGGCGTTGTTTACTTTTACTTGAGAATTGTCAAACCCGGCAAATCCCAATTAGCTGTTTCTGGAACGTGCCACATTTGTTAGCTACTTCGTGATGTGATCAAAAGAAAAGCTGACAGTACTCCGCAAGAAATCTCTTAAAATATGTTCGAAAAAATTCTTAATATGGAAGGAACTGCTTTACACTGTCAAGGAAAATATTTCCAAAACTCAAAGCAATTTTTAGAAAGTTAAATCGTGCACTTTATTATACTAACATTAAATTTTTTTAGAATCTAATTAAAAAGTTGGCAATTTAGGTAAAACCTTGCAGACTTTTTATAATTTTTGTACAAAGTTTGATCCAAACCCAGAGATCTACCAATTTTTTTTTAAATCTGCCACATTTTTTTCTGGATTCTACCACACTGAATTTTTTTAAAGTCCGATCACTGGTCACGCCATTTCTTTAAATGAAATTAACTGCTGCTATATGTATGTACATACATATGTATGTTTATACTAAACGTGAGCAGACAACATTTTGCTTGCATAGTCTTCTGTTCTCTTTCACTGCAAGTTGAATTATTTTAATATCTATTGCAAAATTTTGTACAGACAAGACAAAAAAGTAGAAAATAAATAAAATAAAATAAAACTTTTTAATATACAACGCTTTTATGAATGGACTAAAAATTAGAAAATAATCTTTCTTAGTCCCATAGAATTTGTATAGATAACTTTTGATTTTGAAATTTTAGCAGAAGTCATTATAAACCATTTATGAGATTGAAAATGCAAAGCGTGGGGCTCATGTCATAGACCTGAATTGATATGAAGAGTAATATATGTATGAATGTGGATATATGAATAACGACCGCTTAAAATCGATCTCAAATTTGTACTTTCTCTGCAGAAATTGTAGGTCTATGGTATGTAGTTTGACTATTGTCAATTAAATCTAATGCTTTGTATTGCATGCGCTCCACGTTTTTCGTTTTCAATCAATGGTTTATAATGACTTTTGCTAAAATTACAAAATCAACAACGGGCCCTCAGCTTAGATGAAAATGCTTCAGTTTAAGATAAAATAAAAACAACAACAACATAAAACAAAATAAAATCTTTATAAGAGCTGTTTTCATTATAAAGGTACCGGTAAGGTACCGCGCGGTATAACTCCGTATGGCAAGTTCGCTCATGTATGGATATACATATATACATTTGTATGTAGTTAACTTACATACATACATTACCCAGTAGAAATTCTATGCATACGACATCGCTGTTGGTGGCATGAGCTTGCTGCTCTTTATACATGTGTGCGTATAAATTTCAAAATTATTTGCAAGAATCTCCACATACACAACAAACCTACAACCCAAATGTATACTATACACTTAGCTTTTAATTTTAACATTTTCGCACCTCCCTATCCCTATCCCTATCTTCATCTAAAGCAGGGATCACAAGATTTGTACATTTTAACAGTTACAGAGTGGTGTTGTTTGAAAGTTGTTATTGAGCTAAACTCATTGTGCAAGCGAGCACTGCGGCCGCTTTGATAACACCTAACTTCGCCGTCACTCAATCGTTGGATTACATGTATACGTATATTGAATGAATTTTTATAGTAACTTACCTTTTATAACAATTAACCTTCACGTCGCTCAATTGTTGGATTATATATATTTAATGAATTTTTTATATTAGCGTATCTTAAATTTGTGGCTATACCAACGCGAGCAACCTTAGTATACGCTTGTATTGAACCGTTTCTATTCTTGAATTTGTATTGAATTTGTAACCTGTTGACAGTCTAAACGCTATGTAATGATGAGTGTGTTTGCGGGTGGCAACGCAGGCGTTGTTAGCTCGCTACCATGCTCGCTACTTTACATGCACATCTCTATATGGTTTTGACATTTTNCTCGAGTCGAAAACCCAAATTAGAAAAAATTACACATACACATTTAGTTATCTTAGCCGCAATACAGCAACATAAGCAAATAAATAGGAACAAATTCCTAGATTCCCTACTAGTCCCTACACATTTATACAAATTTTCTCTACTTGAATATTACACAACCCATATACTCATATACATATTCATATTTATAATACATAATATTTGGAATCGTACGATACAGTGGTCGGTGTGAGCTTCTAAGCGCTTGCGATAAAGCGAAATAAAATCGCCATAGGTAAATACAAAGACGATACACATATGTACATACATGCAATAACCAAGTGGATACAGTCGTGTGCAATAAAAAAATTGCATTTTCGTAAAAATAAAGTAAATATTCTTCTCTCGGTCCGTATTCAAATCTAGGGAACAAATACCTTTGATACATAAATATATACTATCGAATAGCACAACCAAACATTCACATTCTCATAAAATAAATAGAAATTCTATTAGTATTAATTTGTCACAACACTGACTGATGCAGTGAGTTTTCAGTTTATCACCTTCTCATTCCTAAAAAACCAGTATACATCAAGTTAATTTACTTCTGCGACAAGCCTTATAGTGGAATCCCAACCCACGAAGTTAAGTGTCCAGTGGATACCAAACTCACAAATTCATCTATTTACAATTTTTCATTGGGACAAACACTCTAGGACTCATCAACACAAAGCTTGTCTACCTGAGTTCAAGCGTTAACGCTATCATTATACAATTGCACCCAGCCTTTAATCTCTCTAGATTTTACTCAGTATCGTTAATTGCCTATTTCTCGAATGTTTGGCGCACAAAATACTGACGATAGGCCAAAAACACCCAAAATGAGTGACGAGGAAAAATCCCAAGGGACTTCCACGGAGTCTCAACGCTTAACGCGGGCAGCTGGGAAGTCGAACAAAAAAACAAAGCAATCGTTCGCCTCAGCTAAGTTCATCTCAGAAACGGATAACTTCTTGGACTACTGTACTCGATTCAGGTCCACCCCA
>NW_016157913.1:103371-110677 GCF_001687245.7 Rhagoletis zephyria
CCTGCTTCGGAGGACGACCAATCTTCAAACACTCAACGCACTGCCGAAGACTACCAACGATGCCGTGTGTGCACCCGCCACCATTCACTACGAAGGTGCCCTGTGTTTGTAGCCATGCAGCCGCAGCAACGCTTCTTGTTAGCCAGGGCGCATCACTATTGCACAAATTGCTTGGCGCTATATCATGCCACGTTCGAATGCACATCGGCGGGTAAATGTAGAGTTTGCTCGCTACAGCACCACACCCTCTTGCACCGAAACAGTACCTCGGCAGGTTGCCGCGCTAGCTCGCACGCCGCGTCGCAGAACCCCAAACGACTTGTGCCGCCGATGCGACATGCTTCCCAACGTGGGGGATCAGGGCGCACCCCAACTCGCAACAAGCACCCTTCAACGGCTACGAACGTGGCGAACCGTAAAATCAGACAAACGGCAAATGGACTGCAAACAGCAACATATCGAGGCAAGGTCACCAAATTACTAGTGCATAAGGCGCTCAGAACTCTCCAGGAGTTGAAAGAAGCACTATCCGCTTAACGCGGCTAGGGCCGGCAGAATGTGCAAGCGAGCACTGCGGCCGCTTTGATAACACCTAACTTCGCCGTCACTCAATCGTTGGATTACATGTATACGTATATTGAATGAATTTTTATAGTAACTTACCTTTTATAACAATTAACCTTCACGTCGCTCAATTGTTGGATTATATATATTTAATGAATTTTTTATATTAGCGTATCTTAAATTTGTGGCTATACCAACGCGAGCAACCTTAGTATACGCTTGTATTGAACCGTTTCTATTCTTGAATTTGTATTGAATTTGTAACCTGTTGACAGTCTAAACGCTATGTAATGATGAGTGTGTTTGCGGGTGGCAACGCAGGCGTTGTTAGCTCGCTACCATGCTCGCTACTTTACATGCACATCTCTATATGATTTTGACATTTTAATTCTCTTTTTTGCACTGAACTTATTGCATTCGCTTTCGGTATACGCCCGCTCTAAAATTGCTTATTGTAGCAAATACGAACAAGAATTGTGAAATAATTAGTAGATCGAAGTTAATAAACGCATTTCATTTGTAATTAAAGTCCGGTTTGGTAGTTTTCTTCTTTTCGCTTGCGCAGTTCTGTTTGACAGCCGCGATCGGTATTAAGTGTGACTTAATAATTTAGATCGCGCAGTACGTGTAAACGCAGTTCCTGCTTCGAGACCAACGCGTTCAAAGCCATCCCCAGATCCTCCGCTGAGCCATCGCCGGCGCCCGACATTGCCGCCTGCATCCGTTCGCCGATCGCCGCCTCACTTCTTCTACAGCTGCTCTTTGCCAACCTCACCCCGTGAGCCCAGGAACTACCCAGTGCCATATCTCCCACTCCGTTCAAGGAAGGAAGCGGACGAGCTTCCACTCATTATTTTTAGACAACACCACTCTGTGACTGCCAAAATGTACAAATCTGTACAAATGTACAAATCGTGTGGTCCCTGCTTAACAGATTACTTACAGCGTATTCACTACTGATAGTGATAGCAGAGCGTAATTTGCCGGCGCAACTATGTAGGATAATTTTAGGCAGTGGTGTGATAGATTCTATTGTGAATACATTGGTAAGATAAAATACCGGAAATTAGTTTGAATAAATCAGCTGTTAACCTTGGGATATTTCTAAACGAATTTCTGTAGAGCACCTACCGGGTGTGTGGTTTGTACTTGATCTGAATGTTTAAATTTAATAACACACCCATTTGTTTCTGATTATGCTCTTAATTCGTGACACATTGGGCGTGTTCATATTGTCTAACCGTAGACTGTTTGTCCTAGAAACGCACAATTGAGTAGTTCCGCTCAGTTTAACAGTTGCCAACTTTCCGCCATTTTTTTCATCGTACAATTTTTTCGCTACCTGAACTCAACGTGTTTTGCTCAGCCTAAACAGATGATCGAAAAGATTTACGCCGCTTATATTAATTGTACTACGCTCATAAATGGAGAGTCAGCCCTTAATAAAAACATTATGTCCTGGCTATATATAAAATAAAACTAAAAAGTTCAAAATGAAATAATGTAAAAAAATATATTTTAAAAAAACAAGCTTTTATTTAACAGGTACAAAAAGGAATAAAGTGAAGTAGTATATTAAAAGATTTGTTTAGCAAGAAAATTTTGTCAAAACTGCACTAAAATGAATAAAATAAAATAAGTTAAGGTCTCGTTAAATTTACTAAAAGCCATTTAGTGAAAGGAGTTACTCAAACTTTAATGAAAATTACTAACCATTTGTACTAATTTACTCCGTTTTTAAAAAAGCTTGTCGACGAATTCGGAGTACATGCATAATTGGTTAGGTATGTATGGAGATATTTAAATGCCGGTTTGCTATTCGAGCGACAAACTTTTTTTTAGAAACGAAGTAAATTAGTAGTAAATTGTTAGTAATTTTCATTAGAGTTTGAGTAACTCCTTTCACTAAATGGCTTATAGTAACTTTGACGAAACCTTAACTTATTTTATTTTATTAATTTTGGTGCAGTTTTGCTGAAATTTTCTTGCTAAAAAGTCTTTTAATACACCTTCTTTACTTTATTCCTTTGATTGTACATGTTAAATAAAAGCTTGCTTTTAAAAAATATTTTTTTTTTACATAATTTTATTATATACTAGCTTTTACCCGCTGGGTTCACCCCACGTTTTTATACAAACATGAAAAATATTTTATGTAAAAATATTATACTCTCTTTCTGCTCTAATTTTACTATAGCCGTGATAGCAGCATATGGTAGGACAGCTGTATAGCTTGTGTGGTATGGAATAATTTTTTGGCACTGCAGGTGTTTTTATTTAGGATAAAATGTATCCAATAAATTGTATAATAGAAGAAATACTATCTAATTTCTTAATATGATTTCCCAGCATTTTTTTAATACTTCAAAGTATCTATTAACATAAATGCATTTTCCAATACAATTATCACACATTTTATTTTCGCTAAAGTTTCGGGTTTTACTTTAAGGCATTTTTGTTTGTTGTCATTGCAAAAGCTAACCGAACTGAAAACTGAGGTCTTTTAAATTCGAAAGGCATATCAAAAGGAATTAAAGGAGTCATGTGACCTGTGGTTCCGAAATTATGGCTGATAAAAAATTCCACACCTATATTATAAACCTTACTATAAGCACCTAACATTGATATGTTTGCATACCAAATTTCAATTTTATGTGGCTTATGGTTCCGAAGTTATGGCTGATTAAAAATTCTACGACTATGAAATTTTCGTGCGATTCCGTGCAGTGGTTCAAAAGTTACAAGGTAATAAACAAACAGACATNATAGTAACTTTGACGAAACCTTAACTTATTTTATTTTATTAATTTTGGTGCAGTTTTGCTGAAATTTTCTTGCTAAAAAGTCTTTTAATACACCTTCTTTACTTTATTCCTTTGATTGTACATGTTAAATAAAAGCTTGCTTTTAAAAAATATTTTTTTTTTACATAATTTTATTATATACTAGCTTTTACCCGCTGGGTTCACCCCACGTTTTTATACAAACATGAAAAATATTTTATGTAAAAATATTATACTCTCTTTCTGCTCTAATTTTACTATAGCCGTGATAGCAGCATATGGTAGGACAGCTGTATAGCTTGTGTGGTATGGAATAATTTTTTGGCACTGCAGGTGTTTTTATTTAGGATAAAATGTATCCAATAAATTGTATAATAGAAGAAATACTATCTAATTTCTTAATATGATTTCCCAGCATTTTTTTAATACTTCAAAGTATCTATTAACATAAATGCATTTTCCAATACAATTATCACACATTTTATTTTCGCTAAAGTTTCGGGTTTTACTTTAAGGCATTTTTGTTTGTTGTCATTGCAAAAGCTAACCGAACTGAAAACTGAGGTCTTTTAAATTCGAAAGGCATATCAAAAGGAATTAAAGGAGTCATGTGACCTGTGGTTCCGAAATTATGGCTGATAAAAAATTCCACACCTATATTATAAACCTTACTATAAGCACCTAACATTGATATGTTTGCATACCAAATTTCAATTTTATGTGGCTTATGGTTCCGAAGTTATGGCTGATTAAAAATTCTACGACTATGAAATTTTCGTGCGATTCCGTGCAGTGGTTCAAAAGTTACAAGGTAATAAACAAACAGACATTCACATTTATATATATAGATTAAGAAGATAAGCACGTTGCAGATGCATAGAAAAAATTTCGACGTAAACAAATTTTTTTTCTCAGTATCCTACCTTTTATGTTGGAACCAACAAGACACGGGATTTTTAAGAACGTTGCGAGCATAGAAAAAATGTCGATGAAAAAAAATATATTTTTCTCGGGTTCAAAACCATCCTATCTTTTAAGTTGGAACCAACAATACACACCCACAAAATTTCATTGCAATCGGTTAAGTGGTTTCGGAGATTAGCGTTAACGAACACAGTGACACGGGATTTTATATATATTAAGATAAGCACGTTGCAGATGCATAGAAAAACTTTCGATGAAAAAAAATGTTTTTTTTTTCTCAGGTTCAAAACTATCCTATCTTTTAAGTTGGAACCAACACGTCACATGATTTTTAAAAACGTTGCGAGAAGCATAGAAAAACTGTCGATGGAAAAAAAAAATATTTTTTCTCGGGTTCAAAACCATCCTATCTTTTAAGTTGAAACCAGGCTTGTTGCGAATATTCGCATTCGCATTCTCAAACGTGGAGCTTCCGCATTAATTTTAACATTCGCATTCTCTTTCGTATTCTCAATAATCAATGCGGATCTTTTGCGAATGCGAATATTGAAGAGACCGAAAGTAACAGTTATTTTCTTTACGAGTTAAACTTGGCCAAATATTTTTTATTCCCAACTAAAAGTCCTTTCCGGACAATTAACAAACCGATTATCCAAATTAAACCACTTTGGTATCAAATGCAAGAGGAGTTAAGTAGCTTTAAAACTGAAATGTCTAAACAAGCAAAGTCACCTATTAAAAAATATTTCAATAAAAAATGATAATTAATTACCATAGAACAAACCTTGGGTCAGGTATATGAATTTCTTTAGTATTAAAAGATACCAAAAAATATATAAATAGAGGTGGTAACCTTCGTTCGTTATTTCTGTTTAAAAGCTATTTCAGTCCCCTTTCAAATGATGCCAAATTTGTTTAATTTTGATAAGCTGTTTGTTTATTATCCAGAAAAAACTTTCGGAATAAAAAATATTAGGCCAAGTTTAACTGGTAAAAAAATAACTGTTATTTTCGGTCCTTGGAATATTATGCAAGTGCAATGATAAAACGTATATCTGGCCAGTCACAGAAGAAAGGATCAAAAATGAATTACAAATACTAAAATCGAAAAACGCTTTTGACGTTACTGGTTCTCCACATTCAGAAACAACCAAAATAATGAGAATGAGGAATTCTTTGGAAAACAACGGTGTTTAAACAACGATCTTGTCATGATACTAGATTGTGAAGATTCAGGAGGATACATACGACATTTGCAGACAGATGCAATTCCCAAAAAAACAATTATTGCACCGCAATAAAGAAAAAAAATATATAACTGAAAGTCCTCTCGACTGGTGCAGTCTCAATCGAAAAGAATTTAAAATTTTGTCAAGTTTCAAGTTTTCCGCAGCGAGCGAGTAGTTATTTAGTGGCGCAGGTTTGATTTACGACCTTTTAAAAACATTTTATTGAATACAATGATCCAATTTTTAAATTCAAGTACTAAAAAAAAATTATTAAAAATTACTAACCTTTCCATTTTTTATTTAACTAAATCAACTAATTTACTCACCTGAATTATTTTTTAACAAGTAAAAAAGTCAAAGCTCGAGCGGAGCCGAACATTAAATACCCCGCGCAAGTATTCATGCTACGTAGGGACAGGGGGGAGGGGGGGCTCGAGCCCGCCCCCTAGACTTTGAAGTTTACCTTATACAATCTTCGATTAATACCTCAGCGACCACAAAAATGCAGTTGCCAATATAGCAACTCAGTTGCCAGCTTGCAGTTGCCATCTGTAAAACCCTTTCAGCCAGTGGCCACCCAACTGAAGTTCGGTTGCCATATGCCTAAGGGTCAAAACATAGTGGAGCGGCGAGCAAAGCGAAGAGCTAGCATCGAGCAAAGCTTCAATTACAAATGCGTATGTACGCTTTGCTCTTCACTTTCTTTCGCTTTCCCATTGAAACATATGCGTTTGAAATCGACGCTTTGCTCGATGCTCTTTGCCCGCCGCTCCACTATGTTCTTACCCTAAGTCGGCTCAGTTCGGTGTTCTGGTCACATACATAAGAACACATTTTCATGAGTCTATCTCTTCTTATTCTTGTACTTACAAATATCGGACCAAAGTTATAATACCATTTCATGCTCATGAAAGGTATAGTTTTCAGATTTCAAATCGGTGAAGTAGGTAACAAAATGTTAATTTAAACATTTTCTTAACTTCTTCCCAGCGTATCTATTAAAATGTCATTTTCAAAAATTGCATGCATTGCTATGCCATGTCATTCCATCTCAAACATACTGTCATAGCATGTCATTGCTTCTTAGCTCAGCTGTTGTTTGCTGTTGTGTTTCTGCAGCATATTTTTAATACTGATTAATCCTGCCTTGTATGAAAATGTATATAGCAGGGGTGGGCAAGGCCGAGGGCCTAAAAGAGCCACATCTAAGTTCTAAGTGCTACAAAGAGCCACAAAAAAAGAAGAAGAAAAACAAAAATTTTATTTTTAAATTAAATTATTATAAGAAATGAAAAACATTAATTTTATTATTATTCTATTGTACGTAAGATAGATATACAAGAAAATTCAAAAGATCCCTTTGCCGAGATTTTCAAAATCTGATTTTTGGTCAGTTAAAGCCGTTCGTAACAATTCTGTTTAATGTTGGATAGTCAATAGGTTCGTTCTTTTAAAATCTCCAGCAAAAAATGTCCAACAGCGAAATTCCGGCGAAATGTCATCTGTTAGCTCACAAGAGCAAAATATCCAAAATAGTTCGCGAACAGAAAACTTACAGAAACTTGCGAGTTAGACGAACAGCTGATAGAAATAGCTCAATCAAGTTAGCGGCGCTAAAATGAAAAAATGAAGAAAAAATTTGTTCGTGTTATTGTGGTCATTGTGTGCTATTTTCGGCCACTTTTCGTTTTTTTTGTGCTCCGACCATTTGGTAAATAATTAAGACTTTGCTAAGTTAACCGTAACTTAGCAAAACATTCATTCAATGAAGTATTTTTACTACTTTTCTGGGCTTATTTTTTTGTG
>NW_016157913.1:111224-146977 GCF_001687245.7 Rhagoletis zephyria
TTGAAACTTTAAACAAAAAGTCTTCACATAATAGATGTTTTTCTATGTTACATTTAACCCAGTAAAGTCTTAATTATCCCGGAAACTGACTGAGCACCTTAAATAATTTTGGCGGCCCTAAAAAGCCCCTTAATATCACCTAATTCCTCAGCAATATATATCTGTGTTCGACCAAAATTTATAAAGTTGGTCGGCTACCGTGACGTCAAGCGATTTTTCAATGTTTACTGGGCAATATTTTTAGCGATTTTTCAATGTTTAACGATATTTGCAAAGCACATAAAAAGCACAAAATAATAAACCCAGATAAGCAGTAAAAAGTCTTCACTGGATGGATGTTTTGCTAAGTTACAGTCAACCCAGCAAAGTCTTAATTATCTCGGAAACTGGATGAGCTCCTATAATTATTTAGGTGACTCTAAAAAGCCCAAAAATAGCACGTAATTCCTCAATACTATTTATCCGTGTTCGACCAAAGTTTAAGAAGTGGGTTAGCTAGCGTGGCGTCAAACGGTTTTTCAATGTTAACCGGGCAATATTTTTAAAGCCCATAAAAAGCACAAAAAAAATAAGCCCGGAAAAGTAGTAAAAATACTTCATTGAATGAATGTTTTGCTAAGCTACGGTTAACTTAGCAAAGTCTTAATTATTTACCAAATGGTCGGAGCACAAAAAAAAACGAAAAGTGGCCGAAAATAGCACACAATGAGCACAATAATACGAACAAATTTTTTCTTCATTTTTTCATTTTAGCGCCGCTAACTTGATTGAGCTGATAGAAATTTTGTTTACATTCAAAAGTATAAAATTGAAAACGTAAGAAAACAAATTCCGAAGTCTTATCCTGACACAGTTCACTGACTAAACTTACTTCTTACAAGTTTAATTAGTCTCATTTCACTATTTTAACTTCCAAAGCATCAAATTCAATTTTGGGATTTGCGTAAATTCCAACCGGCTGTTTTTGATCTGCTGTTTTCTTGTTGGCAAATTGCTGTTGGCAAAAATTTTTCCAGCAGAAACTAGCAGATTTCTCTCAAATGAAATGTCATTTTGCTCTCTCAAGTTCCCTACTGTGCAAGTTTTTTACGTACGTGAACACAAAAAGCTGATAATTTTTATAACTTTCAATAATTAACAGGTACGCGAAAGCAACTAATTGTGAGCGGTATTTTTACTTTACGAATTTCATTGTAGAGTACAAAGACTCACAGTTATATGTTGTACCGAAAATTGAAAATATACGGCACGCAGCTGTTTTCAACAGCGTATATTTTAAATCTGGTACTTGTTGCCGGAATTCAAGCAATGGCAAAGCTTTATGTTGCATTTCCAGTGCCTTATCTTCTTTTAACTCTTTCGATGCGAAAAGCAGAGAAGTCTCGGTTTTAGTTATTTTTTTTTTTAACTTTGGGATATCATTAGTGTTGCCGTTTTGATCCATATGGATCAAAATGATAAGATTTCATCGAATTTAAAAAAAAAAAATGTACTTTTATTTTTAGCTTAGTATAAATTGTGATAGATTTTAATTCACAAGTCGAGGGTAACTCTTCCCATCTTAAAACTTTTATGATTTTGTGGCCACACATTAAGTTTGTCTCCTTTTATTGAACACACCACCTTTAATCTGCATATGGTATCACTGTTAGCTACAGAAAACTAGCCTGTTCCCGTACTCCAGGATTTAGTCCGAAATAGTCCGAATTCGTTTCATTTCACACATTTATCATATATTTTGCGAACAAATTCTCACTAAATCATGGAATTCGGGAACAGGCTAATATTGGGCCGTATGAATAAAAACTAAGAAATTGCTTTTGCTTGAAATTTCATACCTTTTACTTCAATTTTATTTGAATAAATTGAGTAAAAGGTCTGAAATTTGAAGAAAAAGCAATTACTTATTTTTATTCATACGGCCCATTGTCGTTCCGTGTCACACGATTGGTACATTTGTACAGATTTGTATATTTTGGCAGTCGCAGAGTGGTGTTCTTTAGAAATTTGTGTTCAGCTCAGTAAAAGAATTTGCAAACAACACTACTGTGTAACTGCCAAAATGTACAAATCTGTACAAATGTACCAATCGTCAATCATACGACTCAGTTAGGCCGATCTGTAGCAGCCACAGAATTGAGCTATAGATCAAACTAAAGTGCAAGCTGCAGTTGCAGTTGACCGTGTTTGTCAAAAAACTAAAAAGCGGCAGAAAAGTCGATAGGGAGTAATATAATTTGGAAAATATTCGGAAAAGTTATTAGGTATTATTCATAGTTTTGAAATATATTTCACGAAAGCAAAAAATAAAAATAGCTTTAAACGCTTAGGATATCACTGACCATTAAAAAGGACCCTGAATAACCGCAAACCTCAAAGCTTTACACATTTATGTATGTGATTTTTAAAATGAACGATCCTAAATTAGCCGGTATACATATTAAAAATTTTTCATAACGAGTGGTTGAATGTTTGTACTGAAAGGGTTAACCCTAAAACTCTAATCTACGTCTGCGAGGCGTATATGGAATGGGTATTTTTTTAATTTTAACGCAAAATTTACTTTTTATTTTGTTGTTTTAAATAAATGTGGTTATAGTTTTTATTAATAAAACTATGTTTTATTATTAGTCAAACTCACAACTTCAAAATTCTTTAAAAAATATGGCAGGACTAAGTATATTTTAGATCACAGGTTATCTTTTAAGTACATAAGCCTCTACGGCGTATGTTAAGGCTTTACGTTACTCCCAAATAAATTAGGCTTCTAGGGTTAAGAAAGCTTTAGTTTGAAAGTGTGATATTAAATACTTTTTACCAAAAACGGCGCCAATTTTCAGTGATTATTGCGTTTCAGATTAAGACTAATACAAGATATTGTGAAAGGTTGGACTATACCTCATGGATGACGGTTTTCTCATGGCCCACTGCACTAAGCTTAGAGTAGAGTAATGTCTTTTAAGAACTTAAAAATTATCCTGGGTTATCAGGTGTCTAGCAATACAAGATTAATTGTTGTCTTTCACGAAGTTCTTTAAATAAAATTTGAGCTAAGCACTCACCGGTATTTCGAGGTTACTACTAGTTTTAATAAATTGTTAGTTTAATTGTTAGTTAGTGTTGTCGGCCGCTGTGGTGTAGTGGTAAGCAGTGCGCGCTTCCACTCCGCAGGACCCGGGTTCAAACCCTGGTCAAAGCAACATCGCAAAAAATATAGAAAAAAGGTTTTTTCTTAACAGCGGTCGTCCGTCGGCAGGCAATGGCAAACCTCCGATTGTATTTCTGCCATGAAAAACAGCTTCTCATAAAAATACAATCGCCGTTTGGAGTCGGCGTAAAACTGTAGGTCCCTCCGCTTTGTGTGACAATATCAAGGCGCACGCCACAAGTCGGAGGAGAAGCTCGGCCAAACACTGACATATGTGTAAGCGCCAATATATTATTATTATTATTAGTTTAATTTACTATAAAATTTACCTTTAGGTATATGCATTTTAAGAATACATCAAATATTTGTTTTAGAGAATCAATGTGAAATAATTGCAGAAACTATTAACCGGTTTGCTGAGCAATCGAGACGTCTGCTTTTTAAATAATTTTTGTAAAACAAATTGGCAAGTACATATCGTCCCCCACATGCCAGAAACATGAATGTGTAAAGATGAAAATTTTGGGATTTTTTTATACATCGAGCCCCCCCTAAACTCGATCCTGGCGACGCCCATGCAAGTATTCAATACAGTTTTTTCACCTTTCCGAAAACTACCGCTACATGGTAAGCAGTGGTGGTTTTACGTCTATTCCAAACATCTTCGATAGAACGTTCAGTTAGACATAATGAGATAAACTTTTATAGATATATGTGGGCGGCATCACTCCCATTTTCCAAAATTCCATAATCATGTTACTTCTTTTCAAGGGATTGTTGTTAGTATCAATTTTGGGTAAAATTAGCGTCATAAAAAGGTGGTCGTAAGTTTACTCAGATTTCAATAACTTTCAACGTTTTGCCTTTATGGGGCAACTCCAATAATCACACCGAGTTTGGTACACATTGACCGAACGGTTACCGAGATACACATATGTGGTCTTAAATGGGCGGGGTCACGCCCATTTTCCAACATTTTATTATAAGCGTATTTTTTCGAAAGAATTATTGCAAGCATCAATTTTGAATATTTAAATTAGCTTCAGTATTTACTGATTTATCGAAGCTTACGTATTTCTCTAAATTACCGTTATGCGCGATGTGGGCGTGGTTATTATCAGATTTTTTAAATTTTCAGCCGTTTTGTAAATTTTATGGAGGCCAACAACTGCGCCAAGTTTGTGAGAAATTGGTGGAGCGGTTCCCAAGGTATACACATGTAATCATAAGTGGGCGTGCCAACGCCCATTTTCAAAAAATTTATAATATTCTTATTTTTCGTTTAAAAATGATTGTACATATCAAGTTTGAGTGAGTAAGCTTCAGTAGTTATTAAAATATCGTATTTTTCTTATTTCTGAAAACTACCGTTAGATGGGAGGTAGACATCCGCATCCGCATTCGCATCCGCGGATGTCTTAAATTCCACATTCGCAACATCCCTGGTTGGAACCAACAATACATACCCACAAAATTTCATTGAAATTGGTTAAGCGGTTTCGGAGATTAGCGTAAACGAACACAGTGAGACGTGATATTTATATATTAAGATAAGCACGTTGCAGATGCATAGAAAAACTTTCGATCTCCAGATTGGAATATCACAAAAAAATAAGCACGTTGCAGATGCATAGAAAAAATTTCGATGAAAAAAATATTTTTTTTCTCAGGTTCAAAACTATCTATCTTTTAAGTTGGAACCAACACGACATGGGATCTTTAAGAACGTTGCGAGAAGCATAGAAAAAATGTCGATGAAAAAAGTATATTTTTTCTCGGGTTCAAACCAATCCTATCTTTTAATTTGGAACCAACAATACGTACCCACAAAATTTCATTGCAATCGGTTAAGTGGTTTCGGAGATTAGTGTTAACGAACACAGTGACACGGGATTTTTATATATTAAGATAAGCACGTTGCAGATGCATAGAAAAACTTTCGATTTCCAGATTGGCACGTGCGCGAACATATTAACCCTACATTTACGAAATATTTAGATTTTCGCATAAGTTTGCATTTAATAAAGCAATACTTGTACATTTTGTATGGAGAGTAGTAATAATTAATTTAAAATTCTGCATGTAACCATGTTTTCGACGATACATGTAACTTTCACGAAGATTAAACATAAAAAGCGTTGTAAAATAGTGTGTTATTAACAGCTGGACCTAAAACAACTATGTCCGCTCAAATGGGTTAAACGCAAACTTGAATTGACATTTTTACACGCATCCATGCATGCATACATATACACATGTACAGCGGAGTAGCACTAGCTTGGACATCGCATTGGTTGTACTATAATGTGTTTGAATCTTTTTATGGTACTGAACATTTAGTTACGGATGAAAAAAATTTAAAATAATCTGTGGATATATATAAATATATATTTATAAACGCTTTGAAGCATAGAAATTGTTAAAATTAAAAAATAAATAAAATAATTTTTTTGCATTTATACAAATGGTGTTCAAGGTACTTCGACCCACCTGTACAAAAATCGTGGCGCGTCATGAACAAAAATTTTATAATTTTGGACCGAAAAATGTGAAAACGAGCTAAGTTGCCACGTTACATTTGTGAACTTGCGATAAAACCACATACGTTTGTGATTTTAAAAGTTTTGATTTTATTTTAAAAAATATTGTTTTTTCCTGCATAAAACGTTTACTTTTATTAACTGTTTATTAAAATGTCACCTTAAAATATTGGTTAATGATTGAAATATTGGTATGGAACACAGAAATAGAGTGTTTTCCAAAAATTACCAAAGTTCGAGATAACTTATTTTACTGGATATAGAGAAATATGTGCCGCTTTTCACTTGGTTGGCCGAGATTTCTTCAATTTTACATTTTAGAATATTTGTGTCGGATTGACAAAGTTGCGCTTAAGGATGATGAATCTACGGGGATATGTGCTGCTGATTGATTGATGAATGAATGATCTTTACCTTGAGAAATATGCGAATGCGTTTATGAATTAAATAGTTATTATTGTATTTGAGTACATGAATAACTCAGTGAGAGGGGAGACCAGTATTTGCATGTATGTATTTATAAAAAAAAATATTTATTGGTTCAAAAATGGTGGGTAGGCACTGTGGCCAATGGCAAAGTTCGTTTGCCACCTCTGCATGGTTTCAAGTCATGCAGAGTCCGCAAAATGCTCCGGAAGCAGTGTCCGGAGGATGCATTAGACTAGGCCGAGCATACTTTGAAGTGCCATCTAATTAGAACTTAAGAAAGTTCAATTACATCGCAGTTGAGAAGTGCATGTGCAAAAATTTCCTAAATTGCATAAAGGAAATTTTTGCACATGCAGCAGTACATAGCATGTATTTAGGCGCCTGGTGTTAGCAGACGCGCCTAAACAGTACATATTACATATAGTAAGAATAATTTCATTTCTATAAGAATAATTTCAACTTCTATGCATGCATTTATTTTATAGTTTTATAATATTATATATGTATATTATATAATATTTTATTAGAATTAAATAGTTTTATAAAAAGGTCCATTTTACATGACTTTAGACGATTGTGGAAAAAAGTCAAAATATTGCTTAAAGAAAATCTTATCAACTTAGCTGAAATAGAAAAATGCATACATGTTTGCATAAATCAATTTGCAATCAGCAAATCGATTTCAGGCAAATATATTTTCGGCAAGCAAGCAAATGTACAAAAGCCCGCTCCTTTCCCCGTTTCCCGCTTCTTTCTCAACACTTGTCTTTCTGACTTCCATTTTTATTTTAGATTTCGTTTTGATCCGACACAAGCACGCGCCTGCCTTCGCAAGCACCTCCTTTGTCTAGTGCTTATTATATTTCTGTTCCTCTTTCGTTTTTCGTTCTTATTTTTTCATTTTGCTTTGAACTATGGTAAATTTCGTCGAAGTGTGGTGGCACGGAAAAATCTTTGGTATGGTGGCAGCCGACATTCCGTCGACGAGTGCTGCATTTCGTCGACGAGTGGTATATTTGCTCGACCGCAACTCAAAATTTTTGGCGACAATTAGTTCACACTGAAAATGCGCCTTCTCATTCATATACATACGTTCTCTGGTTATATTGCTATCGGGCAAAATGTATTTGGAACGTCTCTGCTTCTGATCATTATATATATATTGTTAAAACGATTTATTACACAATAAATATTTGTAACTAGGATGTTTGAAATTTATCCAGCTACAAAAAAGCTCTCGTGCGTACTTGCGATGTCTTTTGTGGGTTTCGAGTTTTTTTTTGCAAAAAATGTAAAAAGACATATTTTTGCACAATATTTTGTGATATAAGTATTTTTTAAACAATGAGAGATAAGCGCCAACATGACAGACATAAAATACGCAGAATACGATTTTGAAAAACATCGATATCTGCAGCGGTATCGAAGTTATTTAAAAAAAAACATATTCACACCTATTGTGAGGGGTTGCGGCATCACTGCGCAAGATTAGCTCACGCAAATTTAAATTTAAGCTTTACAAATCACGCGACCACCGCTCACTTGCAGTACGGGGGTGCTACTACAGGACTGATGAATCGGCAGCTACCTGGTAATCTCCGTCAATTACCGAACGACTACTTGATTTTATTTCAGCGATTACTTTTACAAGGCAATGTCATAAGCGGTAGTCACCATCGGCTCTCTCTGCACTACCGGAAGTTGCTAAAGTAGTCACTTGCATGAATTATGGGCGAATTATTTTCGCTATTCTGGTTCGACTCTGGACTACCATGTGCACTACCACGTGTTAATAAAGTAGTTACTTACCTAGGAGTCGGTGCAGTAGCGGTTCAAAAGTAGCGATTGACTCCAGCAGTAGTTGAGAAGTCCGTCGACAATGTTCTATAGTCCATCCGGTGCACAACCATGGTTGCCACTCGCCAACATTTTTTTCTACGAAAATCTCTTAAGAAAAGTTACCAAATCTTCACTATCAAAATCTTCACTTCTTCACATACAGCCCGACACTGTGCACTTAATAAATTAAAAATTTTTATAATTTGTCGATACTTGGACCCACGACTCACGGAATAATAGCACCGGCACACAAAAAAAAAGTGGCGGTTTTTCATAATTTACTGTACGTCGAAATATATGACGGTACATGTCGGTAGGTTGGTCTGGTAAAAAGCACGCGACATTTTTTTTTGCCGGAGTATCAAAACGATTTATGTACCTTACCAAAAATTGCCAGATGGCCAGTATTAAAATGTGAGAGGGTAGAATTCAAAATTTATCGCAAAAATTCGAAAGTTCATTTAGAAGTGCAGCCCTTGCACTATGGGAAATTTTACCCTATTTTGTGGCCAAAATTCTAGAAGTTGAGATATCAATTTAAAACTTGGCCCAGTAGTAGGACTAGAAGTAGTGGCCTTGCCTCGCAAAAATTAACACGAAATGGTCACAACTCCAAAAAATAGCGAAATGGTCACACGGGGTCCAGTGGACCCCAACACAATAAACAGACGCCTCGTATGTTCTATTTTAAATATCGACTCGAATCCTCCACTGACCTTAATCTTAAAACTTTCTCCTTGTTATCGGATATGTTTTTTTCCAATTTTGAAATTATTACACCGTGAATTATTTCATAAAACTCATGATTTTGTACTAAGTAGTTACCTAAGAAAAATTATAATTTCATTAATCTCTCACAAAATCGCAGCATAAGATTATGGGAAAATAAGAGATCGGGGACTATTCTACCGATTTATGATGAGTTTTCTTAAACGTTTTTAAACATTTTTTTTAAACACTAAATAAACTTTTTTTTTAATTGTACAATTTCACTTTAAAGTCACTTAAATGCGGACGTCTCTTTGGCACAAGCTTTAAGCTATAATACAAGTTTTAATCGGTGAATATTCTGCTAACCGTCACTCTTTCTTTCTACTTTTCACTTTTGAAAAGCAGCAAATAGATTACGAGATACACGCATTTGAAAGTGGCACAAAATCAAGCTACACATTTTTCGTTTACAGAAAATTTCGAAACGTATCTGTTTGAGGGTTACCAAATCAACGGTAAATCGATTTATCGAAAAACAGGGTATACAGTTTTTTACTATGAAGTATTCTCTGTAAGATAACACAAAAAAATAATAATTTTAAGCAAGTCAGTAAATTGACTTCTGGCCACAAAATAGGCGCAAATTTCCCATAGTGCCTTGGTGCTGCCACTGTAATTCAAATATTTCCAGTATTCGAATATGGGATGACTCTAATTTAATCGAAGTAATTTTGTAGAAGTGTCAGTAGTGCTGCCACTGAAACTCGAAGGGTTTATATAATTACGCACATTCAAAACATAACGCATTTCTTTCTAGTAATGCAAATAGATGTTTAGTTGCAAAAGTTACCAAAATGAGATAAAAGTTACCAAGTTACCAAACCGTTTAAAAGTTACCAATTTTGGTACCAATTGTGGCAACCATATGTACAACCCGTGTTCTGCCTACAACGATATTATTCATAGCGGTTTGAATTCTACAATTCTGGTGCAGAGCTATCAATCTATCTAGGCTACGAGGACCTTCGGGATGAAAACTACCTTCGCTTTTCTCCAGGCATTTGATATATCGCTAGTTAGAATGAAAAGTCCTTATAGCCATTTTATCCAGGGACTGTAACGGTTATAAGTTTTATTATAAAAATCACTTTTTAGTCGTTATTAACTGAGTTTTATTTTTTGCTCGAAAAATAATCGTTACGTCTTAAGTTTTATTTTTTGCTCGGAAAATAATGGTTACGTTTTAAGTTTTATTTTTTGCTCGGAATATAATGGTTACGTTTTGAGTTTTATTTTTTGCTGGGAAAATAATGGCTACGTTTTAAGTTTTATTTTTTGCTCTGAAAATAATGTTACGTTTTAAGTTTAATTTTTTGCACGGAAAATAATCGTTAAGGTTTAAATTTTATTTTTTGCTCGGAAAATAATAGTTATTTCTTGAGTTTTATTTTTTGCTTAGAAAATAAAACTTAATTTTTGCGTATGCGTATGCGCTTTTTTGCACTTTTTCTTTAGAAATGTGGTTCTTTTTGTTTCTGCCCTGGTATCTGTATTTTCATTACCCACTCCACAGTGGCGTTAAAGGTTCAATGCAGCCGCCCCCTGTCTATTCACGCATGCGCATACGCACAAATTAAGTTTTATTTTCTGAGCAAATAATATAACGATTATTTTCCGAGCAAAAAATAAAACTTAAAACGTAACGATTATTTTCCGAGCAAAAAATAAAACTTAAAACGTAACCATTATTTTCCGATCAAAAAATAAAACTCAAAACATAACGATTATTTTCTGAGTAAAAAATAAAACTCAAAATATAATGATTAAACTTGATTTTTATAAGTAAAAATTAAAAAATAAAAATCAGTGCCACTGAAGGTACTCCGAGTAATAAGAAATATATTGGTTTACTCCTTATGCACGTAGCATTTCTCTTTCCGCGTGATTTTTTGAGTTGAAATTTCAAAGGATAATCGTTATTTGCGGTCCCTGATTTTATCATAGCCATGTTTTTTTCAAGTATTTCGCAAAACTTTTAATACAACATTTTGCCTGCTTAAAGCAAAGCAAAACTCCATACGAATCAGAGGGATTCCATCTTTATTAAAAGATTTCGTACTAAATTGGCCTTTTCGAAATAACCTTTTTTTGAAATAAGCAAATTTTCCTTCCATTAAATATTAGCGAGAAAACATAAAACAAGGACCATTATCTTTTTCGAAACGATACATTTTTAATTTCCCTAGCCTCCTGTATCAAAATATGAGTTTTCATAAAAAATGGACTTAGCAATTTTTCACTCTAAGCTAGCGATATAACCCAGTGCTGCTCTATTTCTAACTACGTTTAATAGCTTTTCAGTGACGCATTCTAAGCCCTGCTGTTGTATGCCAGGGAATAATCCATCCGCTCCCGGCGACTTGCGTTGTTTAAAATTGTTCACCGCCCACCAGAGTTAGGGCTCAGAGCATATTTCCTTAGCGACTTACCAGTTTTCTCTGTTTATTTTCCTACTATGTTCAGTCCGATCTGTCTTGAAATATGGTGTACATCCTGGGAAGTTTTTTTTTTGTTTTTTTGAATCCATTTTTTTATTGCAATCTGTACGTAATACATTGAGCAATTTGTCTCAACATCTCTATTAGTCTAAGATCCGACAAAGGCACGAGCTTCACCCATCTGTTTAATGGATGAAATCTACTTTGTATGAAATTTAACGTGTTAGGAAATATTTCGCGAGTGGGTTGGCTGAAAAATCCTGGCCAGGATATTTTTAATTAAATTTTGAAAAATTATTATAATTTTTTTAATTTTGTACTCATTTGTTTAATGAACAAATTATATACCAATCGAAAGTATTAGGCCTATAGAATGCAGTGTGACCACTTTGTGAGTAATTCCTCTAAACGAGAGGAAATTTGGGTGCGCTTGAGTATTTTTTGAAGATCTTTATTTTGAGGAATTTTCTCTCGATATATTTGCAGATAACAAATGCAACTATGTTTTACACAACAGAGTCGTTAAATCGCTCTGCAAATTTCGGAAGTTTTATAAAGAGCGAAATACACCACATATTTCCAAACCTACTTTTCCCATTGCGCTATACACAATGCAAACATGACTCGTTCAAGCAAAGAATTTTAGTTTTTTTTCCGGTTCACAATGTAAAAGGGTTTGGATTTCTTCGATTTTTCTCTCTTGCGTCCCAATTCAATGAAAATTCCGTTGCGAATGAGGCGATTTTATTATATCGTTTGATCAAACGTCAACATGGCGGCCAGAAAATCAAAAAATTTTGTTCACATTTTCCTTAAACGGCATGTCAAACCTTCAAACACCCACATACCACAACATAAATAGCTTTAAGAAAAGGGATATTTCGCTTGGTTTATCAAGCCGCTTGTGTGGTGTTTTTCGCTCTTAAGCACATCTGCATTTTCTGCTAAATATTCAATATGTTATCGATAACTTTTTTCATTCCATCGTTATATTTTCAACTTATTTTGAACTTGCAAAATCTCGATAGCGAATGGAGAGAACACGCATTGTTCGATCATAAGGATATTCATATTGATTCTTCATTAGATCCAGAAAATTATAGGAAGCAAGTTTTTGAATTAAAAGATTCTTCAGGTTAATATAAATTTCCCAATTAAAAAAATATATCTGCATTACTAACATAGCCCTCTTCTAATGCTTCAGTAGAACGTATATTTAGTAGTTTAAATATGTGTAGGACTGACTTGAGGACCAGATTGAGCGCTGATATAGTTGCAGCAATATTATATACAAACCAAGGCATAAAAAATAATGGTGATACTTTGTTTGAACCGCAAGACCAAATATACCAACTGAATTGGAGAATGTAAATAATTATTATTATACATTTTTTAGCAATTTGTTCGGATTTTGAGGATTTTTCATTGGTTTTTGAGGAATTGGGTACATTTTTTGTGGCAACACTGCACGGCACTTTTTTCCTGGCCTAACTGTCGTGTTGACAGGTATGAACAGGTAGGTAATACTAGTAATTTTCACTCATCTCTTTAACACATTCTATAGGCTTTATGCTGTCAATTGGTATATATGCAATCGACATTTTTTGTGTGTGTTTGAGTGGGTCTCTGACTTAGTGACTTAATGGATCTGATTTGCCAATATCTATTATTATGCGTTTAAGCTTTTATGTTATTTCGTCAGAAATAAGTATGTATATGTATATATATTGCATTTCTGTAAAACAATGATACGCACCCATTTTGAAATCCCCACCAACTGTACTTTAAGGTTTCTAGGATAGATTCACTATAGAACCGGATCATTGTTGCCGCCAGGGTGTGAAGAGTGAAACGTTCTTCAAATTTATTTCGTTTTGCGATTAACCGTGCTATGAAATGCTGCACAATTGGAGAATTTCAAGAACTTCTTCATGGACAAAACACCTTCGTTAGGTAATTTAAAGCGGCAATTGACCACCAAACCATAATCTTAGCAGATAAATGTGCCAATGAAAATCGTAAACGGGAATTGTTGGTGAAATGTTGGACCAAAAAGTTTCAATAAACAAGTAAGAGCAGCGCTGTCTTCGGCTATGCCGAAGGCTTCATACCTTTCATGAACATCTAAAAATTTTACTTTAACAGATTACTGTATTTGAAAAAAATTATATATTTACAGAATACATAGATTGAGGAGATACGTATATTTATGAAAAACCATATCTAAACAATCAGAGGTATGGAAAATATACCTTATATAGCACAAATCTAAATGATTTTCACTGCTGTGTGATCGCTATGTAAACCGGTAACATAATTTAATGGGTTTAGACTCCTACATAAAGGAGATATATCGTAATAACTGGGATCTGAACAATCAGAGGGTTCAGAGATAAAGCTTATACAGCATAGATTTTGCCGATTTTCTCAGTAGACTTTGCATTATTATTTATAGAATTGCTTACGAAATTTATCTGTTTTAGCAGTCCAAACAAAGGAGTTGTATAATAAAACCCCATATCTGAACAATCAGTTGTATAGAGGATATAAATAGGTTACAGTGACCCGCTCTTTGTTAATTTTACTGTAAACTTTCTGTTGGTAATTAGTGAAAATATTGCGAAATTTCATGTTTCTAGCTGCATATATGGAGAAGTTATAACAAAGAATCTCGCATCTGAACAATCAGTTGTATGGAGCCTATAGGTTATAGCAACCCAATCTTCGCCATTTTCACTGTAAGTATTTGTTTGACAACGGGTGGAAATATTACGAAATGTCATGTTCCCAGCTGCATAAATGGAGGAGTTATAACGAAAATTCTCATAACTGAACAATCAGTTGTATGGAGCCTATAGGTTATAGCAACCCAATCTTCGCCATTTTCACTGTAAGTATTTGTTTGACAACGGGTGGAAATATTACGAAATGTCATGTTCCCAGCTGCATAAATGGAGAAGTTATAACGAAAAGTCTCATATCTGAACAATCAGTTGTATAGGAGCTATATGTTATGTGGTCCGATTCTTCCGGTTCCGACAAATGATTAATGAATTATAAAAATACACCCACCTACCAAATTTCATCCGGATATCTCGAAAACTGAGAGACTAGATTGCATACAAACAGACCGACAGACGGACATGGCTAAATCGACTCAGCTCGACGTTTTGATCATTTAAGGGTACATTTTAATGGGTCTATCTCTTCTTATTCTGGTACTTACAAACATCGGACCAAAGTTATAATACCATTTCATGCTCATGAAAGTTATAAAAAATTTATTTTGGGCGGGACGAAGTTCGCCGAGTCTGCTAGTATACATATAAAAGTATAAATTAATTTTTAATTGGCGTTTATGGAATGCACCCATTGGTACAGCCATTTCTTGTACGAGGTCAGCGCTTAGAAGATCTTTTGTTGACTTCCACTTTAGGCGGGTAAAAATAATTGAGGTAGATACCAGCTCCTCTATTAGTGGGTTAGTACAGCTTTGTAGTCTCAGGTTATAAGATGTAGCATATTTCTTAATTTTTTCCTTGATAGTGGCAATTTTAAGATCCCGATGCAGTTGGTCATTAGTAATGATTTGAGGTGCGTTAACAATCATTCGAAGAGTTTTTGATAGGAACCTTTATAGTATTTCAATATTTGAGTTTGTTGCGCTGCCCCACAGCTGAATACTGTAGGTCCTAAGCGGTTTTATGACAGTTGAGTACAGCAGAAGTTTGTTGTCAGTTGATAGTTGGGAATTACGGTTTATAAGCCAATACATATATGCTGTAAATACATAAAGGGCATGCGGTGAGCGGCTTACATTGAAGTTAGCGAAATGCCAACCAAAGAAATGTCACCTGTCACCACAAAAGAATTGACGCTATACGCTGAAAAAATTTGCAAATCTCGTAAACGCAAACGCCGCACTTTTTAGAAATTTCCGGAAAATATTAATAAATTTCATGTGCATTTGCTAGTTAAAGTGATAGATTTGTGTTTGCAATTTGTTTGTGTTTGTGTATAAAAATGGGAGAGAAAAATTCTTCTGGCATTTAAAAGCTAGCAAGAGTCCCTGGTCCTACATATTCAAGAAAATTCCACGTTTAAAAGTATTTTTGTGTTTGTTTCGTTGTTTTACGCGAAATGGAGCTTCAAGAACTATTTTAAAAATTTACTATAATTGCCATAAAGCACATCGAATGTGTAAAAAAAGCCCACGCAAAATACAAGGCGGTCAAAATGTGAAAAAAACGACGCTGGTGGGTACGACCACTGAATATATCGCGCGAAGAGCTGGGGTTTATCAAACCTTGTGCTAAACAGTTGGAAGCACAAGATGAGGAGCGTTTTTTTCAAAGCTACTTGCATGTCAGTTGCAACATACAATTTACTTCTTTCAATGTTAAGAGAAAAATTACACCGAATATCTCGTCGACCCCCAATTGGAGTTGAATCACGGTTATCGGTAACGCTTTTGTAAGTATTAATATTAGCGTTCTAGATTCGGTAAGGTTTGCAGGTTTTTGTCCAAAGTTACAGGAAAACGTTCCCGGTGTTTTTAAGCTATGTCTTACACATGGCAGAACGCTGTTCCTATAACTTCGGACCAGGTTCTCTGAAACCTGCAAGTCTTACTGCATCTAAAATATGACTACTGATTTTTAATCCTTGAACGCCGTCCCTGTCGGTTCGTCGAATCGACGAAGAATGACTTTCCAAGGTTAAAACACACGCCAAAATTTTATGTTACAGGTATTTGGCTCAAGGATGTAATGTACAAGTTCTGGCTTGGGCGTATAAGCTTGGCATTTCAACTGTGCGAAAAATAATTTATGAAGTATGTGATACACTGTGGGTTGAGCTCGGTTCTATTTACGTTTCTCCACCAAATGCCACAGAACTGCGGAAAATTGCTGATGATTTTTTCATAAAACCTGGAATGCCAAATTGAGTGGGAGCAATTGATGGCAAGCATATTAATATGTTCCGTCCAAGAAAAAGTGGCTCACTTTATGTTAATTATAAAAAAAGGTTAAGCATCACACTATTAGCGACTTGTGATGCCAACTATGTGTTCACCTATGTTAGCGTTGGATCATTTGGTTCTCAAAGCGATGGCGGTATATTTAGTAGAACCGCCTTTGGTAAAAGAATTTTAAACGGAACCTTGGAAATGCCACCGGACCGACCTTTACCTTATACTTCAATGAACTTTCCCCATTACTTTGTTGCCGATAATGCCTTTCCCATAAAAAAAATTGTATGCGACCTTTTCCTGGTCATTTCTTATCTCCGGATAAAACAGCATTTAACAAAGCTTTATCAAAAGCTCGTGTAAATATCGAAAGTGTATTTGGCATTCTAGCAAATCGATAGCGAGTCCTTCATACAAACATTCATGCCAATCCAGAGAACGCTGACAAAATTGGATAAAATGGGTTTTAATACATTGTTACTGAAGACTCCGAGGAGCTGACGCTTTCGTTATATACAATTTAGCAAATTTTGCAGGCTACACAGGAACTACATTCACGTGCCTCTCAAACCGGCGCACAGGAGCGACATATGTACATTAGACTGCATCACCAAAAAAAGTTGCGGTTTTTCCGCCGGGATTAAAGAATGTATTATATATTAAGACGTCCACCAAAATATTTCGGAAAAATATTAAGATTTAAGTGAACTGGCCCGATTTGAAAATACCTCCAAAAACGGAGTTTTATATGAATAAAAATAGTTTCTTAAACAACTTTTTGAGAAAGGTCCCCTCAGATGACAAAACAGATTAAGCTTAAAAAATCTACATAAAAATATTTTATAATCTTTTCAACGGAATCGTAATAATGAGATTTTTGTTTTTTTACTTTTTTCGAAGATTGATTTACGAAAAACTTAAATAACTGGGCCAAAACTATTCTGATTTAGACTTATGGGATCTCGGTAGAAAGGTATTTTCCCACTCTTTTTATTTGTGTGCGAAAAAAAGTCATTCCCCCGTAGCGAATGTCATGCATTAGTCACTTAAGAGTCTTGTACGGAAAAGTTACGTCTTAAATGACTTTGGGCTCCTTTTCATTATTACGATTCCGTAAAATTTTTTTTTTATTTAATATTTTTATGTAATTTTTTAAGCTTAAGCCGTTTTGTCATTTAAGGGAATTTTTTCAAAAAACTTCTTTAAGAAACTATTTTTATTCATAAAAAACTCCATTTTTTGAGGTATTTTCAAATCGGTCCAGCTCACTTAAATCTTAATATTTTTCGGAAATATTTCGGTGGACGTCTTAAAATATAATAGATTTTATAATTCCAATGGAAAAACAGTACCGTTTTTTTTTTGTATGTGGGGTGATGCAGTCTAATGTGCATACAAAAGCTGCCAAATACCTCATATTATCTTTGGGTCGTGTGTAACGTCATCCTTGAGGTATATAAAATATATAAATATAGGTTTCTTGAAACACATTTATATTTTCATATAAGTCCAAATTTAAAACTTTGTAGAAAAATAGTGGTAACCAGTGTTGCCGTTTAAGCCCTTTGGTGGCTAGCTTTAGCTCCCACATACTTTTTTTTGGCCACATAAATTTAAAATTGCCCCTAGCTCTTTTTTTAGCCCTTTGGAGAATTTATTCATCCTTGGCATGAAACAGGGCTATATGCTTAATTTGATCTAATTTTTTTTTAAGTAAGAGAAGAATTTTTAAACTAAGAAATACTGATATATGTATATGTATATATATATATGTATTGTATGTTCCTTACGCTTTTATACATACATACTAAAAAAGTGTTAGGGCCGTTAACTTATCTAGTAACGATTTAACTATAGTTTAAAATATATAAGTTTACGGCCGGCCTTTAATATGCTTAATAGCCCATGAAGTCGATTGACCACCAGCCGCTGGTGCGACTTCAAAAACTATTTGAAAATTTTATGATTGTACCAGCATGCTGGTGTCGTGAATGGTGAAATGAGCTAATTTTTCTAAGTAAAAAGTATTCTTGGGAAAATTTCTTGCACTATATGAGTCAAGGCCATGTTTGCGGAAGAGTAAAATTCACGATATTGCAGTTGTGAATAAAAAAAAAAAACAATATTTAACAGAATGGTAGAAAAATTATGAAATTTCGGCTCATTTCTATCATTTCTGGACCTTATTTGTAAAGAAATAGATATTATACCAGCATGCCGGTAAGTTATAAGCTTTGAGCCTGATGGAACCAACATTTGATGGAGCCAGCAAGCTGGTGTCTCTTCTCCCTTTTACTCAAAAAGGTTTTTGGTTGGATAAAATATTAGCTTTTTTCCAGAGTACATTGCTTTTCTATACCATTACTTATTGAAAATGTTTGCGTGTATACTTAGATATTAGCGTGGGCCGAAAATCCGCTGTTTTAGAATTTTGATTGGTAATAGCAAAAATATGGTTCATTATGCTCTAAAGTAAATCTGTGTGAAATGTGAATATTTTTGGTCAATATCCTAGGCTCGACTATGTCCACCAAAGTTCAAGTACTAAAAAAATGTTTGTTTAGCTAACTTCGATTCTCTCAAATTATGTAGGACTTATACTTTCGAAGAATATTGCAATTTTAGTAAAAAAATGTATTAATTAATTAATTTATTAATTTTTATTTTTTGAGCATATTGAACTTTGATGGACTTGGGCGAGCCTAGGATATTGACCAAAAAATTCCAAATTTCACAGATTTTTTTTTAAAGCATAGTGAATCATATTTTTGCTATTACCCATCAGAATTCTAAAAAACGGATTTTCGGGCCACGCTTCTAGAGATGCGAATACAGAAGGTGGCGCTGATTGTGATACCGCTAACTCTCTCTTGAAAATTATGACAGAAATATGACGTCATAGGTGATGTACACATACATATACATATGCAAAACATATACATACTGATAGATCTCTCTCAGCTCTTTCCACCGGCAAATCTGCGATGACGTCATATTCACGTTACTCTCCCGAGTTTCACATCAATCAGCGCAATCTTTTATTATATCGGTCTTGTTAGATATGTATATGTAAGTAACAAATTTTAGCTACCCTTTTTAACCACAACGACTTTTTTTTAGCCCTTTTTTAAAAGGAATTTGGCTACCACTAAAATTGATTCGCGGCAACGCTGGTGGTAACTGGTCAAAATGTCGCGCCCAACAAGAAATGTTTGGAATATGTACATACATATATAGCGACCGCGTCTCATGAACTAAAAGAAATTTTCAAATCGTTACCCTCCAGTATTGCTGGAGTCAATCGCTACTTTTGAACCGCTACTGCACCAACTCCTAGGTAAGTAGCTACTCTATTAACCCGTGGTAGTGCACACGGTACTGCAGACTCGAACCTGTCGTAAGCAGAATAGCTAAAAACTACGACAAAGGGCGCCCATAATATATAGTCAATTTGCTGCCAACCCGACTTCGTCATTTCCGTACGAAGAGTTGTTCAGTTCACTGGAGCAATGCAAAGTGGTAAGCGACAACACAACGAAAGCAGGCAAGATACCAGCATGCGTAAAGGTATGAAATCACTAATAGAAATCTGTATACTATTCACAAAATAAAGTTTTATTTATCCACATTCAGATATGGTAATTACATGCGTTCCACTTGGCGGTAATATTCAAAAAATTGCAACAACCAAGGAAGATCAGACAACGCAAAAAGACTGGACAAAAAAATAGTGATAATAACAAAAACTTAGTGATTTAAAAAATTTAAAAAAATAACATCCAGTAGGAAGGAAAATTGTACTTTATAAGCCTTGTCATTATTTAATAGAAAACACCATGCACTCAGCTTTCCCACTGTATGATTTTAATAAGAGATTCAAAAAGAAATTACATACATACATTAAATTAAATTAAAGAAAAATTTGTTATTTGATTTTTAGTTGATAATAACTGTACTGGATATTTAATCGCTTTGATTTATTGGAGTCCGAAAACATTAAATTTGTTATAAAAATTCTGTTCGTCGTGTTTTGTTTTGTTGTTGTTTTGTTTGTTAATTATTAAACCTTTTTTATTTAATTTGTTTTACAAAAGCGGTTAAAAATTAACAACAATCTTTACGCAAATTCATTGAGGTCATTAAAAACAAATCATAAAATAATATAAAATAAATTAATTCACAAACTTAAGTAAATACTAATAATCAACTGCTAATTATAATATATCATATGTACATTTGAAGCAGTTAGAATCATAAGGATCTAAGTGACATTTTTTGAAAATATTAGTTATACCCATATTTGTATATGTAGTTAAATATAGTATTTAGTTGGTGACAAACAGTAAACATTCTTTGAATTAGTTAATTAACCTGCAGTAATTTAGGCAAGAATCATTTCAAATGAATTTACCAAGAATTTACAATAAGTAATCAACTTTTACTTTAATTATCTTAAATCCATGTCAGACCTACTTAGATCGTTTTGATTCTAACCCCTTCCTTTGTAATTAGTGAGTATGTATGTATATTACAATAGAAGGAGTTGATAGTATCAATTATGTACTTATTTACTTATAAAAGTATAAAGCAATTACGATCATTATGCACTTTGATACGTACTTATTGAATACATCTTATATTTGAAATGGTTAGTTAATTAATTAATGGGTCGATTACGGATAGCAACGCAACCATATTTCGGTTACCAGCTGGCAACGCAACTGGAAAGAAAATATGTATTACGAATGGCAACTATCGTCAGCTGCTGTAGAGTTATCGATAATCGAAATTTGACAGATCGACAATCAGCAAGAGGCTGTAAACAAGCTGTGCGAGTAAAATTAAATTATTAAAATAGAGTTTTAAAGAAAAGACAGCAATAAAGCTAAGTTCATTACAATTATTTGTTTAATAGCGACATTTAAAGGATCATTCCAATCCTTAAGAGCTACCGCGTGCACTGTAAGCAAAAGTTAATGCTTTCAAAGTTTTTCATTTATTATCGTTTTGTGTTCATTTTCGAAGCATATTGAGGACTTCCAAAAGAAGCTGTAGTATAATTGGTTAATAAACAGATGAACCTCTTCGTTCAACTTTAATACCTCCGCACATAAAATCTTGCGCACCTCTTCGATTTTCCGCAGAAGGAAGTGCCACCGCAATGCCTTAAATTTGGAAAACTTTAGGTGTCGGTAGTTTTAAAAGAGGTGCTTAACTTGAAAAAGGAAAAAATTTGTAGAACAGTGTTCCCTTTTGTTTCGCCAAAGGGCGTACTGCACGGGAACTAAAATTTTAAGTTATTGTTTTGTTATTTTCACCATATTCTGTAAAAGCAAACTGCATTGCAAAATGTTAATATCGTTCAAATTATTAAAAAGTAAAATATATGACACACTTTTAAATTTTCGCTCCTAAATACGCTCTAAAAACATTCCCAGCAACCCCAAAAATCTTTAATAAATTACACATTTTTCATTAAGGGTTATTAAAAGTAAAAGGTTTCAGGTACAATAAATACTATATTTTTATCTTTTTTTAATAATATTGAATATGCAAAAGAAAACATATTAGTTAAAAATAAAATGAAGACTTTAGTTCATTTTTGAGTGAACTAAAATAAAAATAAAAGTTTTCATTAAAATAAATTAAATTCATTAACTTTGCACATTCCAGTCTTTTCTTTTTCAAACTTTACAAAAGTAATAATTAATGTTTAAAATTTGAGATTTGGATAAGAATGAAATAAATGAATAATTTAAGCAGTTATTAAATATTCTTAGCTTTTGTCAATAGTTTTTCTTGATGATTAATAATAGAAATTAATCAAATAATTATAATCGTGTAATTAAAACAAGTCAAAAATAATTGAAAATTATCAAAAATAACAAAATAATGATGTAATTAAAATTAATTAATTATTACTCATTAAACGGTTATCCAAAGAAACATGCTTTAATTAATAATCATTATGAATATTAATCATTATTTAACAGGTCTTGTATAATTGAATACGTACCCCCTTTAATGGTTTATAATATACCCAAATAAAAGTTATAATATTTTGTTTACTTTATTATATTAAACTGTCGAAGTCAAAACAGGGCATGCATAAATAGTTTCTACTTGGTACAAGTCTGGTAATTTTCGAACTAGTTCGGTTTCAGTCAGGAAATTCTAGTTGTAAACTAGTATTTTTCCTGACTAGTTTGGAGTTTCACTGCAGGGTATTTATATAAAGTAGAGTGCCAGTTACTGTCGAAATTCGGCAGTTTTTCTTGTTTTAGAAGCCTTGGAGAGGTTTTCTAACCTAACACGTAGCAAAATTTACTTATACAGTACAAATTAGCTAAGTCTTTGGAGGACTTCGGCAGGACTTGGAATTGACCCGATACATTCAAGTTTATCGATAAATTTCAATGATTTGATACATATCGATAGTTCGATGAATTTCAAGAACACTAAAATTCGATAACTCAACCAAATTCGTTAACTCGACCAATTTCGGTAACTGTGAAATTCGATGGATCGATAAATTTCGATAACTCAAAAATGTAAAAACTTTGGATACCTTTATAAATTTTTACTTTTGAAATCTCCACAGTTTTCGAAAACTATCTAAACATTTTGATAACTCGTTACACTCTGTTAAGACGATTAAATTCGATAAGCAGTGATAAATCGATAAGCTTATATAACCTTGAAATTTCGATAAATCGATATATTTTGAAAATTCCATAAACTTNAGATATATCGTAATAACTGGTATCTGAACAATCAGAGGTTTCAGAGATAAAGCTTATACAGCATAGATTTTGCCGATTTTCTCAGTAGACTTTGCATTATTATTTATAGAATTGCTTACGAAATTTATCTGTTTTAGCAGTCCAAACAAAGGAGTTGTATAATAAAACCCCATATCTGAACAATCAGTTGTATAGAGGATATAAATAGGTTACAGTGACCCGCTCTTTGTTAATTTTACTGTAAACTTTCTGTTGGTAATTAGTGAAAATATTGCGAAATTTCATGTTTCTAGCTGCATATATGGAGAAGTTATAACAAAGAATCTCGCATCTGAACAATCAGTTGTATGGAGCCTATAGGTTATAGCAACCCAATCTTCGCCATTTTCACTGTAAGTATTTGTTTGACAACGGGTGGAAATATTACGAAATGTCATGTTCCCAGCTGCATAAATGGAGGAGTTATAACGAAAATTCTCATAACTGAACAATCAGTTGTATGGGAGATATATGTTATAGTGACCCGATCTTTGTTATTTTTACTATAAGTATTCTGTTAATAATGAGTGAAAACGGCGCGAATTTTCATGTTCCTAGCTGCATAAATGGAGAAGTTATAACGAAAAGTCTCATATCTGAACAATCAGTTGTATAGGAGCTATATGTTATGTGGTCCGATTCTTCCGGTTCCGACAAATGATTAATGAATTATAAAAATACACCCACCTACCAAATTTCATCCGGATATCTCGAAAACTGAGAGACTAGATTGCATACAAACAGACCGACAGACGGACATGGCTAAATCGACTCAGCTCGACGTTTTGATCATTTAAGTGTACATTTTAATGGGTCTATCTCTTCTTATTCTGGTACTTACAAACATCGGACCAAAGTTATAATACCATTTCATGCTCATGAAAGTTATAAAAAATTTATTTTGGGCGGGACGAAGTTCGCCGAGTCTGCTAGTATACATATAAAAGTATAAATTAATTTTTAATTGGCGTTTATGGAATGCACCCATTGGTACAGCCATTTCTTGTACGAGGTCAGCGCTTAGAAGATCTTTTGTTGACTTCCACTTTAGGCGGGTAAAAATAATTGAGGTAGATACCAGCTCCTCTATTAGTGGGTTAGTACAGCTTTGTAGTCTCAGGTTATAAGATGTAGCATATTTCTTAATTTTTTCCTTGATAGTGGCAATTTTAAGATCCCGATGCAGTTGGTCATTAGTAATGATTTGAGGTGCGTTAACAATCATTCGAAGAGTTTTTGATAGGAACCTTTATAGTATTTCAATATTTGAGTTTGTTGCGCTGCCCCACAGCTGAATACTGTAGGTCCTAAGCGGTTTTATGACAGTTGAGTACAGCAGAAGTTTGTTGTCAGTTGATAGTTGGGAATTACGGTTTATAAGCCAATACATATATGCTGTAAATACATAAAGGGCATGCGGTGAGCGGCTTACATTGAAGTTAGCGAAATGCCAACCAAAGAAATGTCACCTGTCACCACAAAAGAATTGACGCTATACGCTGAAAAAATTTGCAAATCTCGTAAACGCAAACGCCGCACTTTTTAGAAATTTCCGGAAAATATTAATAAATTTCATGTGCATTTGCTAGTTAAAGTGATAGATTTGTGTTTGCAATTTGTTTGTGTTTGTGTATAAAAATGGGAGAGAAAAATTCTTCTGGCATTTAAAAGCTAGCAAGAGTCCCTGGTCCTACATATTCAAGAAAATTCCACGTTTAAAAGTATTTTTGTGTTTGTTTCGTTGTTTTACGCGAAATGGAGCTTCAAGAACTATTTTAAAAATTTACTATAATTGCCATAAAGCACATCGAATGTGTAAAAAAAGCCCACGCAAAATACAAGGCGGTCAAAATGTGAAAAAAACGACGCTGGTGGGTACGACCACTGAATATATCGCGCGAAGAGCTGGGGTTTATCAAACCTTGTGCTAAACAGTTGGAAGCACAAGATGAGGAGCGTTTTTTTCAAAGCTACTTGCATGTCAGTTGCAACATACAATTTACTTCTTTCAATGTTAAGAGAAAAATTACACCGAATATCTCGTCGACCCCCAATTGGAGTTGAATCACGGTTATCGGTAACGCTTTTGTAAGTATTAATATTAGCGTTCTAGATTCGGTAAGGTTTGCAGGTTTTTGTCCAAAGTTACAGGAAAACGTTCCCGGTGTTTTTAAGCTATGTCTTACACATGGCAGAACGCTGTTCCTATAACTTCGGACCAGGTTCTCTGAAACCTGCAAGTCTTACTGCATCTAAAATATGACTACTGATTTTTAATCCTTGAACGCCGTCCCTGTCGGTTCGTCGAATCGACGAAGAATGACTTTCCAAGGTTAAAACACACGCCAAAATTTTATGTTACAGGTATTTGGCTCAAGGATGTAATGTACAAGTTCTGGCTTGGGCGTATAAGCTTGGCATTTCAACTGTGCGAAAAATAATTTATGAAGTATGTGATACACTGTGGGTTGAGCTCGGTTCTATTTACGTTTCTCCACCAAATGCCACAGAACTGCGGAAAATTGCTGATGATTTTTTCATAAAACCTGGAATGCCAAATTGAGTGGGAGCAATTGATGGCAAGCATATTAATATGTTCCGTCCAAGAAAAAGTGGCTCACTTTATGTTAATTATAAAAAAAGGTTAAGCATCACACTATTAGCGACTTGTGATGCCAACTATGTGTTCACCTATGTTAGCGTTGGATCATTTGGTTCTCAAAGCGATGGCGGTATATTTAGTAGAACCGCCTTTGGTAAAAGAATTTTAAACGGAACCTTGGAAATGCCACCGGACCGACCTTTACCTTATACTTCAATGAACTTTCCCCATTACTTTGTTGCCGATAATGCCTTTCCCATAAAAAAAATTGTATGCGACCTTTTCCTGGTCATTTCTTATCTCCGGATAAAACAGCATTTAACAAAGCTTTATCAAAAGCTCGTGTAAATATCGAAAGTGTATTTGGCATTCTAGCAAATCGATAGCGAGTCCTTCATACAAACATTCATGCCAATCCAGAGAACGCTGACAAAATTGGATAAAATGGGTTTTAATACATTGTTACTGAAGACTCCGAGGAGCTGACGCTTTCGTTATATACAATTTAGCAAATTTTGCAGGCTACACAGGAACTACATTCACGTGCCTCTCAAACCGGCGCACAGGAGCGACATATGTACATTAGACTGCATCACCAAAAAAAGTTGCGGTTTTTCCGCCGGGATTAAAGAATGTATTATATATTAAGACGTCCACCAAAATATTTCGGAAAAATATTAAGATTTAAGTGAACTGGCCCGATTTGAAAATACCTCCAAAAACGGAGTTTTATATGAATAAAAATAGTTTCTTAAACAACTTTTTGAGAAAGGTCCCCTCAGATGACAAAACAGATTAAGCTTAAAAAATCTACATAAAAATATTTTATAATCTTTTCAACGGAATCGTAATAATGAGATTTTTGTTTTTTTACTTTTTTCGAAGATTGATTTACGAAAAACTTAAATAACTGGGCCAAAACTATTCTGATTTAGACTTATGGGATCTCGGTAGAAAGGTATTTTCCCACTCTTTTTATTTGTGTGCGAAAAAAAGTCATTCCCCCGTAGCGAATGTCATGCATTAGTCACTTAAGAGTCTTGTACGGAAAAGTTACGTCTTAAATGACTTTGGGCTCCTTTTCATTATTACGATTCCGTAAAATTTTTTTTTTATTTAATATTTTTATGTAATTTTTTAAGCTTAAGCCGTTTTGTCATTTAAGGGAATTTTTTCAAAAAACTTCTTTAAGAAACTATTTTTATTCATAAAAAACTCCATTTTTTGAGGTATTTTCAAATCGGTCCAGCTCACTTAAATCTTAATATTTTTCGGAAATATTTCGGTGGACGTCTTAAAATATAATAGATTTTATAATTCCAATGGAAAAACAGTACCGTTTTTTTTTTGTATGTGGGGTGATGCAGTCTAATGTGCATACAAAAGCTGCCAAATACCTCATATTATCTTTGGGTCGTGTGTAACGTCATCCTTGAGGTATATAAAATATATAAATATAGGTTTCTTGAAACACATTTATATTTTCATATAAGTCCAAATTTAAAACTTTGTAGAAAAATAGTGGTAACCAGTGTTGCCGTTTAAGCCCTTTGGTGGCTAGCTTTAGCTCCCACATACTTTTTTTTGGCCACATAAATTTAAAATTGCCCCTAGCTCTTTTTTTAGCCCTTTGGAGAATTTATTCATCCTTGGCATGAAACAGGGCTATATGCTTAATTTGATCTAATTTTTTTTTAAGTAAGAGAAGAATTTTTAAACTAAGAAATACTGATATATGTATATGTATATATATATATGTATTGTATGTTCCTTACGCTTTTATACATACATACTAAAAAAGTGTTAGGGCCGTTAACTTATCTAGTAACGATTTAACTATAGTTTAAAATATATAAGTTTACGGCCGGCCTTTAATATGCTTAATAGCCCATGAAGTCGATTGACCACCAGCCGCTGGTGCGACTTCAAAAACTATTTGAAAATTTTATGATTGTACCAGCATGCTGGTGTCGTGAATGGTGAAATGAGCTAATTTTTCTAAGTAAAAAGTATTCTTGGGAAAATTTCTTGCACTATATGAGTCAAGGCCATGTTTGCGGAAGAGTAAAATTCACGATATTGCAGTTGTGAATAAAAAAAAAAAACAATATTTAACAGAATGGTAGAAAAATTATGAAATTTCGGCTCATTTCTATCATTTCTGGACCTTATTTGTAAAGAAATAGATATTATACCAGCATGCCGGTAAGTTATAAGCTTTGAGCCTGATGGAACCAACATTTGATGGAGCCAGCAAGCTGGTGTCTCTTCTCCCTTTTACTCAAAAAGGTTTTTGGTTGGATAAAATATTAGCTTTTTTCCAGAGTACATTGCTTTTCTATACCATTACTTATTGAAAATGTTTGCGTGTATACTTAGATATTAGCGTGGGCCGAAAATCCGCTGTTTTAGAATTTTGATTGGTAATAGCAAAAATATGGTTCATTATGCTCTAAAGTAAATCTGTGTGAAATGTGAATATTTTTGGTCAATATCCTAGGCTCGACTATGTCCACCAAAGTTCAAGTACTAAAAAAATGTTTGTTTAGCTAACTTCGATTCTCTCAAATTATGTAGGACTTATACTTTCGAAGAATATTGCAATTTTAGTAAAAAAATGTATTAATTAATTAATTTATTAATTTTTATTTTTTGAGCATATTGAACTTTGATGGACTTGGGCGAGCCTAGGATATTGACCAAAAAATTCCAAATTTCACAGATTTTTTTTTAAAGCATAGTGAATCATATTTTTGCTATTACCCATCAGAATTCTAAAAAACGGATTTTCGGGCCACGCTTCTAGAGATGCGAATACAGAAGGTGGCGCTGATTGTGATACCGCTAACTCTCTCTTGAAAATTATGACAGAAATATGACGTCATAGGTGATGTACACATACATATACATATGCAAAACATATACATACTGATAGATCTCTCTCAGCTCTTTCCACCGGCAAATCTGCGATGACGTCATATTCACGTTACTCTCCCGAGTTTCACATCAATCAGCGCAATCTTTTATTATATCGGTCTTGTTAGATATGTATATGTAAGTAACAAATTTTAGCTACCCTTTTTAACCACAACGACTTTTTTTTAGCCCTTTTTTAAAAGGAATTTGGCTACCACTAAAATTGATTCGCGGCAACGCTGGTGGTAACTGGTCAAAATGTCGCGCCCAACAAGAAATGTTTGGAATATGTACATACATATATAGCGACCGCGTCTCATGAACTAAAAGAAATTTTCAAATCGTTACCCTCCAGTATTGCTGGAGTCAATCGCTACTTTTGAACCGCTACTGCACCAACTCCTAGGTAAGTAGCTACTCTATTAACCCGTGGTAGTGCACACGGTACTGCAGACTCGAACCTGTCGTAAGCAGAATAGCTAAAAACTACGACAAAGGGCGCCCATAATATATAGTCAATTTGCTGCCAACCCGACTTCGTCATTTCCGTACGAAGAGTTGTTCAGTTCACTGGAGCAATGCAAAGTGGTAAGCGACAACACAACGAAAGCAGGCAAGATACCAGCATGCGTAAAGGTATGAAATCACTAATAGAAATCTGTATACTATTCACAAAATAAAGTTTTATTTATCCACATTCAGATATGGTAATTACATGCGTTCCACTTGGCGGTAATATTCAAAAAATTGCAACAACCAAGGAAGATCAGACAACGCAAAAAGACTGGACAAAAAAATAGTGATAATAACAAAAACTTAGTGATTTAAAAAATTTAAAAAAATAACATCCAGTAGGAAGGAAAATTGTACTTTATAAGCCTTGTCATTATTTAATAGAAAACACCATGCACTCAGCTTTCCCACTGTATGATTTTAATAAGAGATTCAAAAAGAAATTACATACATACATTAAATTAAATTAAAGAAAAATTTGTTATTTGATTTTTAGTTGATAATAACTGTACTGGATATTTAATCGCTTTGATTTATTGGAGTCCGAAAACATTAAATTTGTTATAAAAATTCTGTTCGTCGTGTTTTGTTTTGTTGTTGTTTTGTTTGTTAATTATTAAACCTTTTTTATTTAATTTGTTTTACAAAAGCGGTTAAAAATTAACAACAATCTTTACGCAAATTCATTGAGGTCATTAAAAACAAATCATAAAATAATATAAAATAAATTAATTCACAAACTTAAGTAAATACTAATAATCAACTGCTAATTATAATATATCATATGTACATTTGAAGCAGTTAGAATCATAAGGATCTAAGTGACATTTTTTGAAAATATTAGTTATACCCATATTTGTATATGTAGTTAAATATAGTATTTAGTTGGTGACAAACAGTAAACATTCTTTGAATTAGTTAATTAACCTGCAGTAATTTAGGCAAGAATCATTTCAAATGAATTTACCAAGAATTTACAATAAGTAATCAACTTTTACTTTAATTATCTTAAATCCATGTCAGACCTACTTAGATCGTTTTGATTCTAACCCCTTCCTTTGTAATTAGTGAGTATGTATGTATATTACAATAGAAGGAGTTGATAGTATCAATTATGTACTTATTTACTTATAAAAGTATAAAGCAATTACGATCATTATGCACTTTGATACGTACTTATTGAATACATCTTATATTTGAAATGGTTAGTTAATTAATTAATGGGTCGATTACGGATAGCAACGCAACCATATTTCGGTTACCAGCTGGCAACGCAACTGGAAAGAAAATATGTATTACGAATGGCAACTATCGTCAGCTGCTGTAGAGTTATCGATAATCGAAATTTGACAGATCGACAATCAGCAAGAGGCTGTAAACAAGCTGTGCGAGTAAAATTAAATTATTAAAATAGAGTTTTAAAGAAAAGACAGCAATAAAGCTAAGTTCATTACAATTATTTGTTTAATAGCGACATTTAAAGGATCATTCCAATCCTTAAGAGCTACCGCGTGCACTGTAAGCAAAAGTTAATGCTTTCAAAGTTTTTCATTTATTATCGTTTTGTGTTCATTTTCGAAGCATATTGAGGACTTCCAAAAGAAGCTGTAGTATAATTGGTTAATAAACAGATGAACCTCTTCGTTCAACTTTAATACCTCCGCACATAAAATCTTGCGCACCTCTTCGATTTTCCGCAGAAGGAAGTGCCACCGCAATGCCTTAAATTTGGAAAACTTTAGGTGTCGGTAGTTTTAAAAGAGGTGCTTAACTTGAAAAAGGAAAAAATTTGTAGAACAGTGTTCCCTTTTGTTTCGCCAAAGGGCGTACTGCACGGGAACTAAAATTTTAAGTTATTGTTTTGTTATTTTCACCATATTCTGTAAAAGCAAACTGCATTGCAAAATGTTAATATCGTTCAAATTATTAAAAAGTAAAATATATGACACACTTTTAAATTTTCGCTCCTAAATACGCTCTAAAAACATTCCCAGCAACCCCAAAAATCTTTAATAAATTACACATTTTTCATTAAGGGTTATTAAAAGTAAAAGGTTTCAGGTACAATAAATACTATATTTTTATCTTTTTTTAATAATATTGAATATGCAAAAGAAAACATATTAGTTAAAAATAAAATGAAGACTTTAGTTCATTTTTGAGTGAACTAAAATAAAAATAAAAGTTTTCATTAAAATAAATTAAATTCATTAACTTTGCACATTCCAGTCTTTTCTTTTTCAAACTTTACAAAAGTAATAATTAATGTTTAAAATTTGAGATTTGGATAAGAATGAAATAAATGAATAATTTAAGCAGTTATTAAATATTCTTAGCTTTTGTCAATAGTTTTTCTTGATGATTAATAATAGAAATTAATCAAATAATTATAATCGTGTAATTAAAACAAGTCAAAAATAATTGAAAATTATCAAAAATAACAAAATAATGATGTAATTAAAATTAATTAATTATTACTCATTAAACGGTTATCCAAAGAAACATGCTTTAATTAATAATCATTATGAATATTAATCATTATTTAACAGGTCTTGTATAATTGAATACGTACCCCCTTTAATGGTTTATAATATACCCAAATAAAAGTTATAATATTTTGTTTACTTTATTATATTAAACTGTCGAAGTCAAAACAGGGCATGCATAAATAGTTTCTACTTGGTACAAGTCTGGTAATTTTCGAACTAGTTCGGTTTCAGTCAGGAAATTCTAGTTGTAAACTAGTATTTTTCCTGACTAGTTTGGAGTTTCACTGCAGGGTATTTATATAAAGTAGAGTGCCAGTTACTGTCGAAATTCGGCAGTTTTTCTTGTTTTAGAAGCCTTGGAGAGGTTTTCTAACCTAACACGTAGCAAAATTTACTTATACAGTACAAATTAGCTAAGTCTTTGGAGGACTTCGGCAGGACTTGGAATTGACCCGATACATTCAAGTTTATCGATAAATTTCAATGATTTGATACATATCGATAGTTCGATGAATTTCAAGAACACTAAAATTCGATAACTCAACCAAATTCGTTAACTCGACCAATTTCGGTAACTGTGAAATTCGATGGATCGATAAATTTCGATAACTCAAAAATGTAAAAACTTTGGATACCTTTATAAATTTTTACTTTTGAAATCTCCACAGTTTTCGAAAACTATCTAAACATTTTGATAACTCGTTACACTCTGTTAAGACGATTAAATTCGATAAGCAGTGATAAATCGATAAGCTTATATAACCTTGAAATTTCGATAAATCGATATATTTTGAAAATTCCATAAACTTCGCTAAGCACCGTGCATTACGACATCTCGATATATTTCGTTAAGTCTATAAATAATGACAATTCAATAAATATCGATAACTTGACACATTTCTTTAACTTAACAAATTTCGTTAAACTCACACGTTTTTAAAGCTCGAGAACTATCCGTAAATTTGGACAACTAAGTTTCTGTGTCTATAATTTTCGACAACTCAGTAAACATTGATCAGTTTGAATAATTCGATACGTTGCGATAACTTAATAAGCATGGATAAATTTCGATAATTATAAACTTCGATGATTCGATAAATTTCAGTAACCTTTATGTCTGATTTTATTTCGATTCGTATCGGAAAATTTCAACTCTGTTGCCTAATTCTTATGTATTTCTCATTGTCTCCATTTTCGCCTTTATCTCAATTTTCGTCTTTATCTTTTGCCTTTTTTTTTGTCTTCATCGTTATCACTTGTTTCTTCATCTTCATATTTATCTTTATTTGAAAGTTAAATTTCAAATACGAAGTAAAACAAAATGCGAAACAGCTTAAATTAAACAGGTTGCAAAAACAACCATACACAAATATGGAAATTTTTAAACGACGATTTTCAACCAATTTCGAAACTATAAAAACTCTCCTCATCTACAGAAAATTACCTTTCCAACGGTGTTTTTGGTTTTGAAATCGGTAACTTTACCTTGGACTTCAACTTTGTTTTTATCTTTCACATATTTGCTTATATCCTTTTCTTTTTCTATTCACGTAGATGAGATTAGGTGCGATGACGTGAAAATATGTGACGTGATTTTATGTGATGTGATAGGATGTCATGTCATGTGTTGTCATATCCTCTGATGTCATGTCATATGATGTCATACCATATGATGTCATATCATGTGATGCCACGTCATGTCATGTGAAGTCAAGTCATGTGATGTCATGCCATATAATGTCATGTCATATCATATAATGTCATGTCACGTGATATCGTGTGATGTGTTACCATATTATGTGATGTAATATCATGTGATGTCTCTCCATATCATGTGATAAAATTTGATGTGATGTCATGTAAGGTGATCACATTCCATGTTCCGATTAGTATATCGATAACCCTGTTGATAACTTTGTCGATAAAAATACCGGTAACAATATCCATAAACATATAAAAAAATACAGCGAATGTAAAATCGATTAATTCATCGATAAATACAACAATCATCAGTATCGATTATTGTACATATTGTTAACAATATAAATGACTAAATCGATAACAAAATCAATTAATTAATCGATTATTATACCGATAACAATATCCATTATTGTATCGATAACAATACGATTATTATATTGATTATTATATCGATAACAATATCGATTATTTTATCGATACCAATATCGATTATTATATCGATAAAAATATCGAGTTTTATATCGATAACCATATCGATCTTCTCCCTCATCCTTTTCTTTATATTTATCTTTATTTTTGCATATTCCTCTTCACCCTTACCTTAAAGCGTTTAAATTTACTTTGATCTTCGTTTTTGCCTGTACCTCTAGGCATCTTTGTTTTTATTCTCAAACCGCTAAACTGCTCAGAACCATTTCCATGTGCATTATTCCCCTTGAATTTGACAATTTACTCCCAACCAACCAACTTCCGCTAAAGAAGTTTCACTTTATAAATATAAAAGTTACCCTAATTCTTATGTATCTGTCATTGTCTCCATTTTCGTCTTTATCTTCACTTTTGTCTTCTTTTTTTTTTACTTCATCGTTATCATTTATTTCTTCATCTTCATATTCATCTTTATTTCAAAGCTTAATTTCAAATGTGTAGTGAAACAACAGGCGAAACATGTCAAATTGAACATGTTGCAGCAACATCTATACACAATTCGAAAATGTTTAGACGACGGTTTTAGCCATAATTTTCAACCAATTGTGAAACCATAAAAACTCTGCTCATCTGCGGTAAAATGCCTTTCCAACGGTGTTCTTGGTTTTGAAATCGGTTCGGTAGAATCGCCAAACGAACGGAGACAAAATTTATGTTAGCGTATTAATATATAGATACAGGTTTATCACTTGCACGCATACATATATGTGCATATACATATACTCGTTTTTAAGAAATTTAATTATATGCACCTCTGGCAGTACTGAAAATTGTCCAAAAATGACATTTGGTCATAGAACCTTCATCTCGTCCCTGCAGTGAAATCCCAAACTAGTCAGGAAAAATACTAATTTACAACTAGAATTCCCTGACAGAAACCGAACTAGCTCGAAAATGACCACACTTGTACCAAGTACAAAACGATTTATTCATGCCCTGTTTTATTTGACTTCGACAGTTTAATACAATAAAGTACACAAAATATTATAACTTTATACCCAAATAATATTGTAAACCATTAAATTGAGTACGTATTCAATTATACCAGGCCTGTTAAATAATGATTAATATTCATAATAACTATTAATTAAAACATGTTTTTTGATAACCGTTCACTGATTAAATACCGATATTACCACCTTTTTAATGATTAATAATTAATTACTTAAAAAAAAGTTAATTAATTCTTTAATTTTAATTACATCATAATTTTGTTATTTTTGATCATTTTCAATAAAATTCGATTTTTTTTTAATTACACGATATTCTATTATCAATCAACAAGCCAAACTATAGACAAAATTTAAAAATACTTAATAACTACTTGAGTTTTTTATTTATTTTATTTTTATCCAAATCTCAAATTTTAAACATTAATTGTTACTCTTACAAATTTTCAAAAAGAATAAACTGAAATGTGCAAAGTTAATGAATTTAATTTATTTTAATGAAAACTTACTTTAACTAAAATGTTTTCTTTTGCAGATTCAGTATTATTAAAAAAGATAAATATATAGTATTTATTGTTCCTGAAACCTTTTACTTTTAATAAGAAATGCATTTAATGTTCGAAAGTTTGAAATATTTATATATTTAGTTTTGCTTTTAATTAATAGTCAAAAATTTTTACACCAATTATTGGAACATCTGAGGCTGCTAAATAACAATGTGTAATATATTAAAGTGTACTTAATCAAAAGTTTTTTATAGTATATTCATGAATTCATTTTATTTTTTGACTCTCAAAGTAGTGGTTTTGGTCGATAATTGGACTAGTATTTTTCTGTCTATTTTGAACTAGTATGAGACTGGTATATTTCTGACCGAAATCTGACAATTGCCATCTCGTAGGACATCCCCATGTTAAAAATACCAGTTGGTTGCATGGAAAAAAGATAGTTGGCTGACTAGTTGGGCATGCGGTTCATACTAGTTGTGAAGTAGTTTACAACCAGGTTGAAATTTATAATACGTAATCAATTCATGATAAGTAATGGTTTTGCAGAAAAGAGACCCAAGGATGGCGCCGCAGCCATAGTACATATATAGAAACCCCATGGGTTTGGCCTTCTTTGGCCCTATGTTTTTATACCCGAGCGCACTTGTGCACAAGGGTATTATAAC
>NW_016157913.1:147002-151330 GCF_001687245.7 Rhagoletis zephyria
AGAGTTTTAAAGAAAAGACAGCAATAAAGCTAAGTTCATTACAATTATTTGTTTAATAGCGACATTTAAAGGATCATTCCAATCCTTAAGAGCTACCGCGTGCACTGTAAGCAAAAGTTAATGCTTTCAAAGTTTTTCATTTATTATCGTTTTGTGTTCATTTTCGAAGCATATTGAGGACTTCCAAAAGAAGCTGTAGTATAATTGGTTAATAAACAGATGAACCTCTTCGTTCAACTTTAATACCTCCGCACATAAAATCTTGCGCACCTCTTCGATTTTCCGCAGAAGGAAGTGCCACCGCAATGCCTTAAATTTGGAAAACTTTAGGTGTCGGTAGTTTTAAAAGAGGTGCTTAACTTGAAAAAGGAAAAAATTTGTAGAACAGTGTTCCCTTTTGTTTCGCCAAAGGGCGTACTGCACGGGAACTAAAATTTTAAGTTATTGTTTTGTTATTTTCACCATATTCTGTAAAAGCAAACTGCATTGCAAAATGTTAATATCGTTCAAATTATTAAAAAGTAAAATATATGACACACTTTTAAATTTTCGCTCCTAAATACGCTCTAAAAACATTCCCAGCAACCCCAAAAATCTTTAATAAATTACACATTTTTCATTAAGGGTTATTAAAAGTAAAAGGTTTCAGGTACAATAAATACTATATTTTTATCTTTTTTTAATAATATTGAATATGCAAAAGAAAACATATTAGTTAAAAATAAAATGAAGACTTTAGTTCATTTTTGAGTGAACTAAAATAAAAATAAAAGTTTTCATTAAAATAAATTAAATTCATTAACTTTGCACATTCCAGTCTTTTCTTTTTCAAACTTTACAAAAGTAATAATTAATGTTTAAAATTTGAGATTTGGATAAGAATGAAATAAATGAATAATTTAAGCAGTTATTAAATATTCTTAGCTTTTGTCAATAGTTTTTCTTGATGATTAATAATAGAAATTAATCAAATAATTATAATCGTGTAATTAAAACAAGTCAAAAATAATTGAAAATTATCAAAAATAACAAAATAATGATGTAATTAAAATTAATTAATTATTACTCATTAAACGGTTATCCAAAGAAACATGCTTTAATTAATAATCATTATGAATATTAATCATTATTTAACAGGTCTTGTATAATTGAATACGTACCCCCTTTAATGGTTTATAATATACCCAAATAAAAGTTATAATATTTTGTTTACTTTATTATATTAAACTGTCGAAGTCAAAACAGGGCATGCATAAATAGTTTCTACTTGGTACAAGTCTGGTAATTTTCGAACTAGTTCGGTTTCAGTCAGGAAATTCTAGTTGTAAACTAGTATTTTTCCTGACTAGTTTGGAGTTTCACTGCAGGGTATTTATATAAAGTAGAGTGCCAGTTACTGTCGAAATTCGGCAGTTTTTCTTGTTTTAGAAGCCTTGGAGAGGTTTTCTAACCTAACACGTAGCAAAATTTACTTATACAGTACAAATTAGCTAAGTCTTTGGAGGACTTCGGCAGGACTTGGAATTGACCCGATACATTCAAGTTTATCGATAAATTTCAATGATTTGATACATATCGATAGTTCGATGAATTTCAAGAACACTAAAATTCGATAACTCAACCAAATTCGTTAACTCGACCAATTTCGGTAACTGTGAAATTCGATGGATCGATAAANATGTGTTACCATATTATGTGATGTAATATCATGTGATGTCTCTCCATATCATGTGATAAAATTTGATGTGATGTCATGTAAGGTGATCACATTCCATGTTCCGATTAGTATATCGATAACCCTGTTGATAACTTTGTCGATAAAAATACCGGTAACAATATCCATAAACATATAAAAAAATACAGCGAATGTAAAATCGATTAATTCATCGATAAATACAACAATCATCAGTATCGATTATTGTACATATTGTTAACAATATAAATGACTAAATCGATAACAAAATCAATTATTTAATCGATTATTATACCGATAACAATATCCATTATTGTATCGATAACAATATCGATTATTATATTGATTATTATATCGATTACAATAGCGGTTATTTAATCAATAACAGTATCGATAACAATATCGATTATTTTATCGATAGCAATATCGATTATTATATCGATAAAAATATCGAGTTTTATATCGATAACAATATCGATCTTCATCCTCATCCTTTTCTTCATATTTATCTTTATTTTTGCATATTCCTCTTCACCTTTACCTTAAAGTGTTTAAATTTACTTTGATCTTCGTTTTTGCCTGTACCTCTAGGCATCTTTGTTTTTGTTTTTATTCTCAAACCGCTAAACCGCTGAGAACCATTTCCATGTGCATTATTCCCCTTGAATTTGACAATTTACTCCCAACCAACCAACTTCCGCTAAAGAAGTTTCACTTTATAAATATAAAAGTTACCCTAATTCTTATGTATCTGTCATTGTCTCCATTTTCGTCTTTATCTTCACTTTTGTCTTCTTTTTTTTTTACTTCATCGTTATCATTTATTTCTTCATCTTCATATTTATCTTTATTTCATAGCTTAATTTCAAAGGTGTAGTGAAACAACAGGCGAAACATGTCAAATTGAACATGTTGCAGCAACATCTATACACACAATTCGAAAATGTTTAAACGACGGTTTTGGCCGTAATTTTCAACCAATTGTGAAACCANATAATTTTCAACCAATTGTGAAACCATAAAAACTCTGCTCATCTGCGGTAAAATGCCTTTCCAACGGTGTTCTTGGTTTTGAAATCGGTTCGGTAGAATCGCCAAACGAACGGAGACAAAATTTATGTTAGCGTATTAATATATAGATACAGGTTTATCACTTGCACGCATACATATATGTGCATATACATATACTCGTTTTTAAGAAATTTAATTATATGCACCTCTGGCAGTACTGAAAATTGTCCAAAAATGACATTTGGTCATAGAACCTTCATCTCGTCCCTGCAGTGAAATCCCAAACTAGTCAGGAAAAATACTAATTTACAACTAGAATTCCCTGACAGAAACCGAACTAGCTCGAAAATGACCACACTTGTACCAAGTACAAAACGATTTATTCATGCCCTGTTTTATTTGACTTCGACAGTTTAATACAATAAAGTACACAAAATATTATAACTTTATACCCAAATAATATTGTAAACCATTAAATTGAGTACGTATTCAATTATACCAGGCCTGTTAAATAATGATTAATATTCATAATAACTATTAATTAAAACATGTTTTTTGATAACCGTTCACTGATTAAATACCGATATTACCACCTTTTTAATGATTAATAATTAATTACTTAAAAAAAAGTTAATTAATTCTTTAATTTTAATTACATCATAATTTTGTTATTTTTGATCATTTTCAATAAAATTCGATTTTTTTTTAATTACACGATATTCTATTATCAATCAACAAGCCAAACTATAGACAAAATTTAAAAATACTTAATAACTACTTGAGTTTTTTATTTATTTTATTTTTATCCAAATCTCAAATTTTAAACATTAATTGTTACTCTTACAAATTTTCAAAAAGAATAAACTGAAATGTGCAAAGTTAATGAATTTAATTTATTTTAATGAAAACTTACTTTAACTAAAATGTTTTCTTTTGCAGATTCAGTATTATTAAAAAAGATAAATATATAGTATTTATTGTTCCTGAAACCTTTTACTTTTAATAAGAAATGCATTTAATGTTCGAAAGTTTGAAATATTTATATATTTAGTTTTGCTTTTAATTAATAGTCAAAAATTTTTACACCAATTATTGGAACATCTGAGGCTGCTAAATAACAATGTGTAANACTTTAACTAAAATGTTTTCTTTTGCAGATTCAGTATTATTAAAAAAGATAAATATATAGTATTTATTGTTCCTGAAACCTTTTACTTTTAATAAGAAATGCATTTAATGTTCGAAAGTTTGAAATATTTATATATTTAGTTTTGCTTTTAATTAATAGTCAAAAATTTTTACACCAATTATTGGAACATCTGAGGCTGCTAAATAACAATGTGTAATATATTAAAGTGTACTTAATCAAAAGTTTTTTATAGTATATTCATGAATTCATTTTATTTTTTGACTCTCAAAGTAGTGGTTTTGGTCGATAATTGGACTAGTATTTTTCTGTCTATTTTGAACTAGTATGAGACTGGTATATTTCTGACCGAAATCTGACAATTGCCATCTCGTAGGACATCCCCATGTTAAAAATACCAGTTGGTTGCATGGAAAAAAGATAGTTGGCTGACTAGTTGGGCATGTGGTTCATACTAGTTGTGAAGTAGTTTACAAC
>NW_016157913.1:153251-172895 GCF_001687245.7 Rhagoletis zephyria
GTTATAATACCCTTGTGCACAAGTGCGCTCGGGTATAAAAACATAGGGCCAAAGAAGGCCAAACCCATGGGGTTTCTATATATGTACTATGGCTGCGGCGCCATCCTTGGGTCTCTTTTCTGCAAAACCATTACTTATCATGAATTGATTACGTATTATAAATTTCAACCTGGGGCGTGGCACCGCCCACTTATGATCACATATATGTATCTCGGTAACCGTTCTACTAATTTGTACCAAACTCGGTATTTTTATTGTGCTTGCTACATAAAAGCAAAACTATGAAAATGATTGAAATCGGACTAAAATTATGGCTTTTCATATAACGGTAAATTTTAGAAATGCTTGAAACGTCAATATTTTGAAACTTAAGGACGCTAATTTACTCAAAATTGATACACCCTGGCTTACCATGTAGCGGTAGCTTTCGGAAAGGTGAACATCATATATTTAGTATTTGCGCCGGGTATTTAATGTTCGGCTCCGCCCGAACTTAGACTTTCTTACTTGTTTTATATTAATTTACTTTTCAGAAGGCTAAATGAAATTGTCTACGCGCACCTTTATCTAACGCCCTCATACACCATTACTGCAATCTTGCATTTACCTGTGATTAACGAAATCGCTCGGTGCGGGCGTTATTGCAGAAGTGAGGCTCAAAGAAACCAGTTCATAAATATTAAGACGAATTGTAAAAGAGGCGAATTGACAAAGAAAGATTCGACCACATCGGTCCAAGATAGAACACGGTTGGTATATCAATGGCTTCATTTGAACGATATTCAAGAGATCACACTACTCATTTAGCCAATCTACGGGAAAACTTTTCATCCTGTGGGGCAGCGAGGATTCTTGGCCCTCTTATAACAGAAAACGCTCATCTGTTCCTTTAGGATTCCTTATAAGGACTTTTATTGGCTTCCGCATCGGACCAATGGTGTAGTTGCAACATCAAAGGAGATTATACACGCTTGGTACAGATTTCACAGGCCGAAATAAGACCATCGGCAAAGCTCATGACATCGAAAGGGATTAGTATTCCATGTGTCATCAAAGCGCTACTATTTTTGGCCTATTTATGAGGGGATTCTGCTCTTTAGTCGTTATATTTTTTTTTACCTTACATACCGTTTTTTCTTCTAAACGCTATTTTTGCATTGGCCCACGCAAAAGTTCTTATTAGGCGCCGCGAAGCAAGCGGGCATTGGCTAGTCTATATATATATAAAAATGAAATGTCTTTCGTATAACCGCGATGCCCGACCAAACGACTGAACCGATAAAAAGGCTTTTTGGATCTTCTGTGTGGAAGCTTTTTTGATAGCAAAATTCAAAACTTTTTGTTGTTGTTGCCAAAAAATTGAGAAAGCTGAGACCTCACTATTTCACAATTTTGTAGAGTTTTCCGTATATTGTATGTCACTAAACTACCAAACGGCTGGACCGATTTCGTTTATATTTGGAACATATGTCAGTACCTTGAAGGGAAATATTTCGACTAAACATTTAATCGCTAGGTGGCGCTGGGGTCGGGATAATTCTAAAAACTGCATTTATTTGCATATTTGGCTCATATTTGGAACATTTCTTAACCAATTGAAAAGGAATATTTGGACTAAAAAATTACACGATAGGAGGTCCTGGGGTCGGGATATTCCTAATGTTCTTATACAGTGGAAGAATAATGTATATCTATACAGTGGCGTAGCCAGGGGGGATATGGGGGGATAGATCCCCCCCGTTCGTCATTGAACTACAACTATTTACTTTTGAATTAATAACACAATACTATTTTATCCTTCTGATTTAAATTTTTTTTTTTCAGACGGATGACAAATTATCTTTTAATGAATATATGAGTAGTCCACTTGCAAATAGCGTTATGTGATTTCATAAAAGTAAACCATAAATTAAAAAAAAAACGTCTACGACAACAAGTAACATCCGAACTGAATCTTTTCTTATTACCTGAAAATTTGGATAAATGAGAGCTTAATACCATTAAAGAAATAAAATTTCAGTATGGCAGATTTGCAAATTTTATATTTAAAAATTTAATATTGCATAGCTAGCTTTTTTTAGCTTTTAGCGTTCTCTCCTCTAGGAAGATTGGTTTGCTTCTTTTTTGCGACCTCTTCCACTAGGCACCGAAACTACCACGTTTTTTTGCAGTTTTCTATGTTCATACGAAGAGGAGACATTTGAAAGTGTATAAATAAGTATTATAGCGACTTTAGCAAGAGTAGTTAACATTTCATGCGATTTTTTTCAGAATATAGAACAATTTTTCACTCTGCTGTTAGTGGACATGAACCACACCAAAAACTAGAAATCTAAAAAAAATTTACATAGCGCACTTTGCAAGTGGACTACTCAATTGTTGAATATGCTCTCTTATTTGTCCCTTCTTTTTATACAATTAAGGAGCGGCTGAATGGTTTAACGATGTTAGCGGTAAATAATGATGTGCCGATTACAACACAAGAAGTAATTGAAAAAATGTGTGTTAAGCAACGAAGATTAAAAATCGCTTTATAAGTAATAAGGTTTTGTTGACTTGTACATAAATAAATGTAAATAGATACGCGTAAATATATAAATATGCAGATATATTCATGTGTAAAAACTGAAGTGTATACTAACGAAGCTTCTACAAAACAAAACTGGACTACACACTAATTAATTACAATGGTATGGTAATTTAATTTTTTAAATTTAAATAAAGCATGAATTCCACAGGGAATAACCGAGTAGACAAAAAATATATAACGGTAGAAATGGCACATACATACATATATGAAAGAATGCCCACAGGCGACGCACTATAGGCAAAACACGATTTTTTTTCAAAATCGTAGGTCTTCGCTTAGAAAAGAGATAATGGAATGCAGCATTTCAAGGCAGAGGAAAAAGGTTCTCAATATGCTTTTGAACGTGCTTTTTCTCATGTTGACGTAGATATTAATCGTAGAAATAAAAAAAATAAAATAAAAAAATAAAAATATTAAAAATAAAAATAAAAATAAATAAAAAGTACGTTGAAAACATATTGAGAACAATTTTTCCTCTGCCTTGAAAGGGTTAAAAAGCGTTTCATATATGACAGACTCTGCATTAAAGGGTTAAATGCTGCACTTTCGTAAAGATATCGACCAGTATAACCATTTTTGTTATATAAATTTTTTTGTGAAAGCTGATAGTTTACGAGTTATTAGAGTTTAAAGGTAGCTTTTCTTTTTCCAATCTGGCCACTCGGGAACAGCATCCAATGTCCGAAGAATCGAGTCTTAAGATAAACACCCCTATTGCGAGTGTCGACTGGCATTAGATAATCGACTATTAAGCGATTATCGATTATCGATGCTATTATGAGTGTCGACTAGTCGCTCAATAAGCGACTGCGAATAGTTTTTAATCGCTCGTCTTTCTATTGCTATTCCTGAGTCGCTGGAGTTTTCGTTTACGAAATTTATACAAGTATAATGGATAAAAAGTAAGTTAATTGAATTGTAAGTTATAAAAAATTTTAGCATATATGTATGTGTCTAAATTACAGATCAAAAAGTGTTAATAATAAAAGGCAACATGCGCGGTTGGTCGAGCTGATACAGGAGAACCAGGATTAATTAACCACCATTAACACCAACATTAAAATTTACAAAAATCTGCATAATTTATTAACTAACTAGTGCTCGGAAATTTGAAATCTTTATTTTAAATTAAAGCTTATTTATTTCACTACACGTGTATGTTAAAGTTTTTGAAATCGGGTCACGCATTTGGACACAACTACCCAACTAGTTGCGTTTCAGATGCTTCACGATATGCGGGTTTTTACAGGAAGCTGTGGCCTCCTTCCATACAGTTTAATAATGGCGAAAACAGCTTTTCTTGAAAATCTTGCAAACCGTGAAGCATCTTGAACGCAACTACTTTTCATAAAATTCACATATGCACATACACTCCATCTTCCAACTCCAAGGAATTCGACGAATTTCACAATTTCCTCCTTGCTTTAGCCAACTCTAGTAGAGTTTATTAGCTTTCACATTATCTTCCTCATCACTAAACCATATTTCAACTGTATCCATTTTTTTAATTTCATAACAAAAGCAATTATTTAAAAAATGATGTAAATGAAACACTAAAGAAACAAATGTAAACAAACAAACAGCTGTTTACAATTCACTCAACCATTCACAATAGTACAAATTTTTATCGATCAAGTTACACAATAGATAATCGACTCGATCGACAAATTTCTATTCTACTGCCAGTCGACACTCGCAATAGGGGTGAAAATAAAGAGAAATCTTTCAGAAACAATGCTAATGGTGTATTAAATATAGTGTTTTCTAGTGGAATGGGAGAAATAATCCAAAATTTAAAAAAGGAACATTTTGAACGATATTTTAAGGGTTAAGTTATTGTTGTTGTAACTTTTCTATAGTTTTCCTATATTGTATGATCATTTATTGAAGCGCTTATGCTAACGTCCTAGATATAGATAGGCAAGCATCATTCGAATGGGAACCATTTTCTCTCAGATTTCTAAATCGCATTGAGCAATTATTATTTTCTTTTTTAATTTTTGGGAAAGTTTGAAATTTGAATTTTTGTAAATCTCGTTGTGTCCTATCTATATACATACCTACATATATACATAAAATTGTACCTGTTTTTATTCTTCGGACTAAACTCTAAAAGCACTGGATAGAATTCAGTCAAATTGTCGGAAGTTATACCTTTCACATATTACCTATGAACTAATCACTAGTAAACTCGCTTGGTGGCTCTGGAGTCGAGTCATTTATAAGTATATTTATTTATTCACCGATTTCGTTCAAATTCGCAATGTGAGCCACCTGTATGATGAATTCGTTTGCTAAAAATGGACCCGCTGTAGGTCGTATAAAATCCGTATTTTTTAAACAACCTGGCTGAAATTCATAATGCGTATCCATCTCATGATAAGCAATGGTTTTGCAGAAAAGGATGGCGCTGCAGCCGCAATATATAGAAACCCCAAGTGTTTGATCTGCTTTGGCCCTATGTTTATTTTATACCAATTTAGTTTTCAGATGGCTAAATGAAATTGTGTAAGCGCACCTTTTTCTGACGCCCTCATACACCCTCAATGCGATCTTGCATTTACCTCCGATTAACGAAATTGATCGGGGCGGCCGTTATTGCAGCAGTAAGACTCAAAGAAACCAGTTCATAAATATTAAGACGAATTGTAAAAGTGGTGAATCGACAAGGAAAGATTCGACCACATTCGTCCAAGAAGGAACACGATAGGTATATCAATGGCTTCATTTAAACGATATTCAAGATATCACACGACTCATTTAGACGATGTACGGGAAAACTCTTCATCCTGTTGGGTAGCGAGGATTCTTGGCCCTACTATAACAGAAAACGCCCTCCTGCGATCTTGGGTTTCCTTATAAGGACTTTTGTTAGCTTACGCATCGTATGCCTATGTATGAGGAGGATTCTGCTCTTTTGTCGTTTAAATTTTTTTACTTTACATAGCGTTTATTCTAACGCTGTTTTTGCATTGGCCCACGCAAAAGTTCTTATTAGGCGCCGCGAAGCAAGCGGGCATTGGCTCGTTATCTATAAAAACTGTTATAACACTTTTTGTAAATGCCATATACACCAAAATACAAAATATAGGTATTGAGGCCAGGTATCTTCAAAAAAAAAAAACTTTTGCCAAAAAAAGATGGAAAAAAAGCATTTTTAATTTTTCATGAAAAATGTAATGTCATAATTATTTTTTTTGTAAAAAAATAAAAGCGGCAGATCGAAAGAACGTCACCCATAGCAACGAAAATATGTATAATTATTTTCAAATGCCTGTAAAAATACGAATAAGAAAAAAATTTCAATTTCTGAGAATGGAAATTTAATGAGTGATTTTTCAAAAGTGCATAAAACATGCAATTTTGATGATATCGGCAAATAAAAAAATACATGTGCGCTTATTTTCCGAGTAGAATATTATACTAAAATTTCAAGGGATTCGGAGAGATAGGTGCAGTCGGCTTGCATGATTTAAGATGGAATGGGTCATATATTTAATCTATGAATATAATAAATTTAAAAAGGAAGCTTCTTTTCCTTTTTAACAGTTATAAACCTAATGCATTGATTTTGGTAGTTAACTTTAACTTTGGTATTTTGGCAAGATCATCCTCTACTAAATACGTATCCATAGCTGGCCATGCGTAAAGCAATCCACTTGCTAGGGTTTGACCTTGAGACTTATTTATGTATTGTTATTGCTAACGCTACAATAATTTTGAATTGACACGAAATTAATCGATCCTTCAAGTGGTTTAATTACACCAGGCTGAGGTTCAAATACCCAATCGACTAGATCTCAAAAAATAACCTCTTGCGGCACTTGTCTTAATATTTAAGTCTGGCGAGAGTTCTCGCTCTTCTCTAACCCGGAGGAAAAAACCCAAATAATATTCTCTGAAATGCATGTATATGGAGAGTTTAAAATACTTTACCGTATTCCAGTTCGTCCGCCAGGAGTTTTCTTTAAGTTTTCCAGCATTTTACGATTATACAAAATTAAAAATAAAGAAATGAAATTGTTGAAAATTGTTGTTGTTGGAAATTGAAAATGATAATGTGTGCGTGAGATTCAGTTTTACATTTTAAAATTGCTCAATGTAAACTTTAAAACACTTTCCGCGAAAATATGTATGTATATCAAATGATTCCTAAATCCGAAATGTTTGTGGAAAGTTTCAGATCGAGCACTTTAATTTGGTGTTTAATTTGTCTCCACGATTTGTAGATCGCTGGGAATAAGCGCCTTGATTTAGAATAATATATAGAAGATTTAACAAGATTTTTCTTATAAATTGTCTCTGTGCGATTATGCATAGATATACAGTATCGGTCATATCTATAGCACGCCATTTCAAAGTGATATTGTGTGCAACTTATGTTTATTTATTTATTTTTGAGAATTTTCAATTAAAATACAGTTCTTTCTCTAACAAACCCTATATAAAAACAAGTTTAACAATTTGTAGAAAACTTCAAAAAAGTGCAACAAATTTTCACCTAAATTTCAAACTTTTTTCTCAGAAGTGTTTGAATTTTTCTGAATACACAGTTTTATAGCCCAACCAATTTTAGTCTGATAATGTGCAAGTTTCAAGTCGCTAAAAGTTACCGTTGATCTTTTAGAATTTTGTTCGCCAAAGGTGTTGCGGATTTCTTCCATATACAAATAAATTGAGTTTATTCATTATATGGAAGCCAATACGACAAAAAAAATTCTAAAAAATTAACGGTAATTCGTAGCCACTTGATATTTGCACATTATCAGACTAAAATTGCAGTGGCTAAAAAACTGTGTACTCGAAAAAATTCTAACATTTCCGAGAAAAAAGTTTGAAACTTAGATGAAAATTTGTTGCACTTTTTTGAAGTTTTCTACAAATTATTAAACTTTGGTTTATATGGGGTTTATTAGAGAAAGGACTGTATTTTAATTGAAAATTCTTAAAAATAAATAAATAAAGATAATTGGCACACAATATCACTTTGAAATGGCGTGCTATAGATATGACCGATACTGTATAGATTTATAATACATATAGAACCATATTTGTCGCATAATTATTAAAAACTATACAATTAAGAATAATTGCGTACATATTCAAATGTTTCGTTGGTTACTTCCATCTTTGATCGCACCGCGTTCTGTGTTTGTTTACAAATGCAACCCTGCCTATCGTTTGACACTTTTCATGAACTTGCAGGAAGAAAAACTTTGGGCAAACTCCTGTAACTTCTGACTGGGAAGAGTTGCTCTCTTACTCGCTCAAAAGTGTTCCCAGTGAGAGAAATTCTTGCGTACGGGAACAACTTCCTGTAATTTCATACTATTTCTTGCTATGTTCTAGTGTACTGGAACAACCTAAGTTTTGTTTTGCAGATCTTCCGTTGTATCGCTGCCTACATTCGCACGAACGTAGCAATGCTTTGCTCGATATGAAACAAAAACAGGGACGAAAGCGAACAAATGGAACAATTTTTCATTTTCTTAAATCCCGCTGAGCCTATCGAAATGAACGTAGCAATGCTTTGCTCGATATGAAACAAAAACAGGGACGAAAGCGAACAAATGGAACAATTTTTCATTTTCTTAAATCCCGCTGAGCCTATCGAAATGAACGTAGCAATGCTTTGCTCGATATGAAACAAAAACAGGGACGAAAGCGAACAAATGGAACAATTTTTCATTTTCTTAAATCCCGCTGAGCCTATCGAAATGAACGTAGCAATGCTTTGCGCAATGTAAAAATTTTAAAATCTTTCGACGCAAATATTTCGAAAGTAGTTCAATAAATCTTAAATCTGAAAACGAACTTAGCACAGTGCTTCTACCATTTTTTCAAATTATTGTTGCTTTTCCACAATAATTTTGCATTAAAAAACGGCCTCGAGCTCAATAAAAATTGTTGAATATAATTGTTATAAGGCTATAAAATAACAAAAACAAATAACTTAAGGATGCGCACACCTAAAAGTTTAACATTCTAATAATGGAAAAATATTAACAAAAACCAACAATACCAACAACCACACGATCAAGTGAATTGCAGCGGAATAGCTGCGCTTGATTGTAGTTGGCTTAGCAAGTGAAATAGTGGAAATAAGCAACAAGAATTAACAAGGCAAACTTAGCACAGTGCGTAGGCAACTGGCCGAGTCAGTGGGATCGTCGGTACGAATCCTACTGAAAGAAATCTGATTAGGAAATGTGGTAATTTCCGAAATAGCTATCACTTCTACCATTTTTTCAAATTATTGTTGCTTTTCCACAATAAGTTTTCATTAAAAAACGGCCTCGAGCTCAATAAAAATTGTTGAATATAATTGTTATAAGGCCATAAAATAACAAAAACAAATAACTTAAGGATGAGCACACCTAAAAGTTAAACATTCTAATAATAGAAAAATATTAACAAAAACCAACAATACCAACAACCACACGATCAAGTGAATTACAGCGGAATAGCTGCGCTTGATTGTAGTTGGCTTAGCAAGTGAAATAGTGGAAATAAGCAACAAGAATTAACAAGGCGAACTTAGCACAGTGCGTAGGCAACTGGCTGAGTCAGTGGGATCGTCGGTTTGAATCCTACTGAAAGAAGTCTGATGAGGAAATTTGGTGATTTCGAAATAGCTGTCACTTCTACCATTTTTTTAATTTATTGTTGCTTTTCCACAATAACTTTTCATTAAAAAACGGCCTCGAGCTCAATAAAAATTGTTGAATATAATTATTATAAGGCCATAAAATAACAAAAGCAATTAAATCTGAAAAGTTTGTGCAAAGTTTCAGATCGAGTACTTTAATTTGATGTATAATTTGTCTCTACGATTGGTAGATCGCTGCGAATACGCGCCTTGTTTTAGAATAATATATCGAAGATTTAACAAGATTTTTCTTATACTAAATGCTAGCTGAAAACTAATAGTCAATAAAAACAAACTTTTAAATGGTAGATAAATAAGTAAAATACTGAATTTAGAACATATCGGGTTTACCAAGGGTTTGAAAAAATATATCAATGATTCTGAATCAAAATAGCGAGCTTCTTTTAGAAGTTGTTTTAGTTATGGGCCATACCATTGTGAAAGGTGGGATATTTTAGTGCAGAATGTGATAAATTGTGAATTATCCCAGTCGGAAAAGTAGTAATGCATTACATCCGTGATAAATGATATAATATATTTCTTATGCGTTCTCGATAATATTACTGCTAACTATATCAGCATTCTAATGTATTCAAAAAGTTCCAAAAATTTCATATTAAAACACATTCATTTCTCGATACTAGGTAATGCAAAATTGAATGCCCCACTTTACTTAGGACATCGCCCTGGGGGAAAAAATGCATTTTCGAATGTGAAAAGGGTTGTTTTACTGATTATTATTTCGATTACTATACATTGCATTTTTCCAATGGGATAACTCTGTCTTCGGAACGTATACAACAGCAAAAGATATTTTTTAACATAGATAAATAGCTAAATAAATAAATACATAAATAAATAATAATGATCGGGTATAAAGCAAATTGGTATGGGTCCACCCTCGAGGTACCACCTTTCCGATAGAAAAATAATCGAAATCGATTAACGTGGTTCAAAGTTATGCGGTAACAGACATGAAAAAAATTAAACGAATTGATAACCTCTTCCTTTTTTTAAGTCGGTTAATAAAAAATTTTATTTGTATACATTCGATTTATTAAACTGGATTGCCGTCGAAACATCGAAAATAGAAATAATATAATAAGTGCCGTTTCACATGCTCCGGTTTCCGGCTATCCAGCAGCCGTTTTGACGGCGCAGTGTATGTAATAGGGCTTTCGCACGAGGCGATTTTTCAGGCAACTTTTGCGTTCAACTCACGTAGGATTGAACGAAAAAAAAATTGAATTGCTAAAAATATTACAATATAAAAAAATATCAAAATATTCGCCATAAAAAGGCGTTTGCATTGTTCACCTTTGCATTCTACTTTTGGTTGAATGGCCTTTCAGCTAATCGCTTTCAACAAAGTTGGTCTCCAGCCAACATTTAGCCATCCAACTTTTTTTCGTGCAACCCTGCGTGAGTTGAACGCAAAATCGCCTCGTGCGAACGCCTTTTAAAGCCTGTGTCTGGTTACATATATTTTGTGATGATAAACCGGAAAGCGGAGCGTGTGAGACGGCACTTATTCTTGTATTCAAATCGGAACCATCGCGCAGAAGCTTGTTACATTAATTTTTGAATGGCCACATACCACTGCTCTTAGACCAGCAATGCACCTTGTATCTGAACGTTCCAACGAATCTCACTAAACAAAAGTGTCAACGATTGCAATATACTATAAATACTCTATCTAAAGTTAACAGATACTGACACATGTAACACAACGACCGGCTGCATCTGATTACGAAAAATTTCGATCTATCCAAATTAACGATCACGTAGAAGTTGGTATTTTTCCAAGTTATAAATAGGTTTTATTTACTTAAGAACATGTGATTGACTGATGCCCTCTGGTTTTCGTTGTTAACGCGGTTTAAATCACTTGAAATCTGTCACTTTCTCACTTTGATATACTGAAAGCGGCATATCGAAAAGCATTGATTCTAATGACGTTTTATTTTCTTCAAAAGTGTGGCCTTTTCATTGCCCTCTTCTTAGTATAATGACAAGGCAACATTTCTCGGTAAAAAGAAAACGCCATAAAAAATACTACTATTCAAATGCCAATGCGTGGAAGACAATTTGATGTGAATTTGCACTGATTTGCAGTCAATGCGATGTGCGATTTGCGCGTGCAACAATTGACGAGACGAAGAGATTGACGTTTTCAGCGCAAATGACTTGGTAGAATCTGTTTTTTTTTTTATCTTCGCAGGTAAGATTTATATGAATTTGTTTTTGTATATACATACATACACATACCTTTATATGCATAGGTATGAATGAGTAATGTACTCTTCGTGTACCATTTTACTTTCATTGTACATACATATTCACATACGGGCCATTCCATTTTGACTGGTGGGACATTTTATAGGGAAGACAGACAATAAGGATTATCAGCATAAAGAGGCTTTAGTTCCATTAACTCGTGCATTATCCTATTCTAAATGCAGATATAAATGAAAGAAAATATCGTGAATTTCAACTGCATTTGCAAATTTCAGTATGGAAATGCAGCTTTATTTGACAGCTCTTTACTGTTGGAATGGTAGAAGTTGCGTTTGCTACTGTCAAAACAAAAATTTATACATACAGAAAAACAGCGAAAAATAAACAAAGGCCAGTATTTTTATTTATAGCATTGACGCATTAAGTTCAACTTTTGGCAAATAAAATTAATCTTTTGGCAAATAAATTTAATCTTTTGGCAAATAAATTTAATATTTAGGCAAGTAAAATTAATCTTTTGGCAAATAAATTTAATCTTTTGGCAAATAAATTTAACCTTTTGGCAAATAAAACTAAACTCTAATGTAGTACTAACCAGTGTTTGAAAAAGTAAAAAATACACTAAAAAACTTCTGTTGCCGTGCTAGGAAAGCATTTTTTTACTTTTGACGCTTGGCTTTACTGTACTAATATCAAGAGTAAACCTGCTGAATAGCTGAAAAATATTTTTTTTTGGTTTTTCTGTTCTGTTTATTTGACAGCTCACTTTCAAACAGTTCTGTCACAGCATAGTTTAAAATATTCGTCAAAACTATCTGGCACACTTTACTTCAACCAAACCACGCATTCTGGCCAAATGGGATAAAAAACATCTAAACTGCTACAAATCTTAAACTCCCTTAATATATTTTCAAACGCAGGTACAAAAAAAATGTGTTTATGTGCATGCGCACTAGAGGGCTGCATGAATGCATTCAAAACGGCTTATAAATTATTCATATATAAAACGAATGAATGATTTTGGCTTAAATTTTTTTTGAATTTGAGTGAATAGCTGTTCTGATATTTGTGTCGACATTACAACATTCGAACAAAGTGAAAATAAATTGAATTGAAATAAATGACAATTTTTTGTATGAATATCCAAAAATATTTTTTCTATGCACATATGTAAAACATACATATGTATGTATGTATGTATTGCTGCGCTCCTATTATATACGAAAAAACTTGTTTGTAGAAAAAAACTTTTACCGAAATGAGTTTGGATGATTTGAATGTTTTCTATTCATTCATTCACATTCTTCCATTTGAAGGTAGAAAATATAAAACAAAATGTATATTCATAACTTACAAAATTCCAAAAGCTGAGTGTTTTGCATGTGAAGTAAAATATTCAAATCTACTGTACTCTGTTTGGCTAGAAGTTTGAATGAATTCATGCAGCCCTCTAATGCACACATATGTACATTGGGGCGCCCTTCGAAAATGTTTTTTTTTTTTTTTGGAAATTTCAAGACGAAATGTAGGACTCAATAATAAATGAATCCAGCCAGTCGGTAGTAGCAACATGATCAAAAGTACCATCACCATCTTGATTCTTCTGCATCTACTTCTTCTGGAAGAAAAAGGATTCATTCGGGAGAAGTGATCGGAATCATGCAGGAACACACAGAGATGTTGAGGAGTGTTGTGGATGATACAAATGTGTTATCAAATGAAATTGTTACTGCCATAAGGGATCAAAATGACTCCTAAAAAGAGTTTTTAAATTTAATGAAATAGATAAGATTTGAAAATAAGTGTACATATACTCGTCGTGATAACTATAACTTTTTGCATTTAAACAGTTTCTGCTGAATAATAGACTGTACAACAAAAAAAAACTTAAATTTAATAATAAAAAAATTTGTGGTTCAAACTTGTCGATGTTGGGTTGATTTACACTTATTACGACAAGTGATTGTTAAAATTAATTAATTTTTTTTATTAAGTGAAATTAATTGAATTGACTGATTTTTTTTATAATAATAATAATAATAATAGATTGGCGCGTACACATATGTTAGTGTTTGGCCGAGGCTCTCCTCCGACTTGTGGCGAGCGCCTTGATGTTGTCACACAAATCGGAGGGACCTACAGTTTTACGCCGACTCCGAACGGCGATTGTATTTTTATGAGAATCTGTTTTTCATGGCAGAAATACGCTCGGAGGTGTGCCATTGCCCGCCGAGGGACGACCACTGTTAAGAAAAAACCGTTTTCTATATTTTTTGCGATGTTGCTTTGACCAGGGCTTGAACACAGGTGTTGATGAGTGAAAGCGCGCCCTGCTTACCACTACACCACAGCGGCCGATGATTTTTTTTATAGTTATTAGATTAATAGGTTTTTATATGTAGTTAGCAAGTAGAATTAATGAAACAAAATGTATTAAAAAATAGTTTATAGTAAAAGAAACTCTTATTATTTATTATTGTTTTCGGAAAGAGATTAATGTTTATAGGATACTTGTAATATTTGTGCTTACGGAAACTTCAAGCTATTGCATTTCTAATAGCGGATGCATTGACAAAATTTTTGCAGACTCTTGTGGTGTAGCTTGGCTGACTTCTAGCACTCATATCTTCTCTTGAATCTTGCAACCAACCATTAGACTCCGTCGTTTTCCAACTTCAAGAAGTTGTGCAAGATGTAACACGTTCTAATTATGATATTTACGTTTTTTGATGCTACTTGTAAGCCTCTACCTGTACCTCGATGCGGGTACTTAAGCGAACATAATTATTGATTTTGTTAACTTAAATAAATCCTTGAATAAAATATAAACATTTAATGAAGTATACGTATTTATTTAAGATTTTTCAATTAAAATACAAATAATAATTCTCTAAAAAATATCATGTTAACCTAAGCTTAAGATTTTATAGAAAACTTAAAGAAAAAAAATCATCAAAATTAAAATTTTTTTTCTCAGATGTGTTTTCTGAGTGTACAGTTTTATAGCCCATTCAATTTTAGTGTAATAATGTGAAAGTTTCAAGTGGCTGAAAATTACCGTTGATTTTTTATTATTTTTTTTGTCGAAGGTGTGTAACGCTGCCACTGAGATTCAAAATATGTAGATATTTTAAGGAATTTTAAAAGAGCACTTAAAAGGGAAAAAGTATAGGTAAAATGGTAAATGGGGTACGAAAAATTGAGGTACTTAGGCGGGTTGAGTAAATAAGCGGTGAGGTACTTAAGAGAGGGATTTTCTTCAGGTTACATTCAAAAATTCACATTGCCCAAAAATGTTGGTTACTTAAGCGGGGGGGTACTTAAACGGGTTTCACTGTATGTATATTCAAACAAACAAAACAATAATCATTAAAGATCAAAGAAAAATTTTTGTTCAGTTCAGGAACGTATGTATTTATACTTCTTAACGTAAGTGGAAGCAAAGAAAACAAGAACTATTTTAACACATTTTTACGTAATACCATGTTCTGCCCGACACACAGTGCCGCCTAAGTGGGAAAAAAATCGAAAAATTCGTTATCTGCAATGTGAACGTGTTTGGTATTTTTGTAAAGGCAATTTATCCACTAAAAAGAATTAAACATAAATTTCCCTGGTAAATAATTTGTATGCCACCAGGGAGCCACTAAAGTTGACATATTTTATGCTAAGAATTTTAATAAGAGCCTAGCCATGCGTAAGTTCCTCCCGGAAAAAAATGTTAAAAATAAAATGTTTGTTTGACGTTTTTTATTTCCATATAGATAGTAGAGAATTACAGGAATAAAATTAAACAAAATTTCAAAAAATGCTAAATTTTAATGAAATGAATAAAAAATATATAACGGGTGATTTTTTTGAGGTTAGGATTTTCATGCATTAGTATTTGACAGATCACGTGGGATTTCAGACATGGTGTCAAAGAGAAAGATGCTCAGTATGCTTTGANGATGCTAACAAACTTTTTGTTGCCAAAAATGGAAGAACTGAACTTGGTTGACATGTGGTTTCAACAAGATGGCGCTACATGCCACACAGCTCGCGATTCTATGGCCATTTTGAGGGAAAACTTCGGAGAACAATTCATCTCAAGAAATGGACCGGTAAGTTGGCCACCAAGATCATGCGATTTGACGCCTTTAGACTATTTTTTGTGGGGCTACGTCAAGTCTAAAGTCTACAGAAATAAGCCAGCAACTATTCCAGCTTTGGAAGACAACATTTCCGAAGAAATTCGGGCTATTCCGGCCGAAATGCTCGAAAAAGTTGCCCAAAATTGGACTTTCCGAATGGACCACCTAAGACGCAGCCGCGGTCAACATTTAAATGAAATTATCTTCAAAAAGTAAATGTCATGGACCAATCTAACGTTTCAAATAAAGAACCGATGAGATTTTGCAAATTTTATGCGTTTTTTTAAAAAAAAAAGTTATCAAGCTCTTAAAAAATCACCCGTTATAAAAATAGGTAATTTTTTATTATTTTATTAAATAGTACGAGTTTTTAGCTTTCCAAAGAAGAAATAAAAACCTGCTCATTATTTGCACTTCTGAAGTAATGCGTTTCTTGTTAATGCATGAAATAATTTTTTCATTTTTTGTCAGTGCACGATTCGTTCTATTTTCAAAAATGAAGTGTCAGATTAAAAAACTTGACCTGTGGACAATGGGTCTATTTTTTTTAAGAGTTGCCACCTGTTAAAAAATTAGAAGGTTAAAAAAATAGATTAAATTTTTATTATGAGTTAAATGAATAATTAAGAGACGGGTATCAATAAAAATGTGCATCAACTACAAATAGAGGGTTACCACCTGTTTATAAAATCAAATTCCATTTGAATTAAAGGAATAAGGTAATTGAAATAGATAGGTATCACCATAAGGGAGTCAGACGAAAGAGGTTTAAGAAGGTTTTAGCTTGAAAATATTACGAATAATGTTGCCCCCTGTTTGTAAAGTCGAATTTAGTTAAACTAAAATAATAATTACGTCAAAACATGGGTTTACGACATCGTATTTGTTATTTTATTACAAATACATATATTGTCTGCTTACATTCCTTTTAAATTACTGGACTCTCAAATTAACTCAGGAATGTTTTTAATCTTTACTTATTTCATGCTAAATATGTCAAATTTTTTCATTTGTCTGATACTCATATTGATACACATATATATTTCAGTTACCTTATTCCCTTAATTTAAGTGAATTAGATTTTTTAAACATGCGGCAACCCTTCTACGCGCGATTTAGAAGTAAATCATTTTCAAAACCATTTCAATTGATACCCATACTGTGATATCTAATTCACTTAACTTATTAAATAATTTTAATAAAACTTTTAACAGGTGGTAACCCGTTTCAAAAATAAAAAACTCTATTGCACATCTACAGACCAAGCCCTTTCATTTGACATCTCACTTTTGAAAATAGAACGAACAATATGTACATACCTATGTAAAAGCCGCAAGAACCCAAATTTTCAACTGTATTTACAGTAAAAGCATGAAAGTTATCCAAAAACAAATTGCATTTTTGAATTTAGCGTCCTCAATTTTACTAAGAAGCGAAATTTCATTTAAATCCGTCCATAATTCTGTTTTTGGCCTCATTACATATGGAAGGGAAGCACTGTGCGACATCGAAAACATGCTATCGTTGCTAAAACTGGTTTTCGACCTAAAACTTGTGTTTTCGTCCATCTATCAAATGAAAACCAGTTTTCGCTGAAAACTACTTGAAAACTCACGTTCCACTTAACACAATCGGTGTCTGCACTGCTTTTTTAGATAAATTTATCGAAGTGGAATTCATATTTTATTAGGGTTGGCAGATTTTTTATGCGCGAAACCAGTACATTAGACTTTTTCATGTTAAAAAATCAGTACATTTTTATTCAAAGCAAAATTATGAATGTACATAAGTAACAGAAAATAATTTAAAACGCCTGAGTTCTTGTTTTTAACAATATTTTGGTATATAAATAAAATATAGTTCATAAAAAATAAAAGTGTTATTCATTTTAACATGAGTGTACACATCATTACACACAGGACCCAATAAATTATTTTATATTGGTGACTTTTTGAATAGCAATAATGAGATCATTCCTATTTTCTGTGTTTAAATAGTCAAGAAATTCTATACATTTCATTTTAAAATTACTTTTAATTTGAAGTTCACGTTCAAAAATTTTAATTAGAAGCCGGTTTCTCTCTTTGCGCCAGGAAACAAACTTCTTCTTAAAATCCTCTCATACTGGGAAAAAGTACCACTTTTTAAGAAGCTTATCTATATTTCCCCATGGCTTAAATAATTTTTCAACTACGCAAAAACTGTGAAAGACTAAGAATTCGCTAAAAAGAGTATCTAACTCTATGTCTTGTATGCAAAACTCTTTTACAAAAAGAGGAAATTGAGAAAAAGGAGGTGTAAGTTATAGGCAAAAGCCATTCGAATATTGAAATTTATTTTTGTTAAACTGAGAGTTATTTTCGAGATAACTTACAACACTCGACAAAAATTTAAGCCTTCTTTTTAAATAATTTATGCTCCATCATATTATCGCAACTGGTACGTAACGACCCGGCGATATGCCCATAAAACGATTGATCTTTTTGTTGTATTAATTTCTTGGGCATAGCAAAGATTATCTAAAACATGTCAACTATAATTAAATTATTTTCTTCTTATTTTTTACAGTACAGTTTGAGGAAGTTCCAACGTTAAGTAAAAACCTTAAGATAATACTAAAGTATATTGTTTGAATAGAAAATTCAGTACAAATTAGGGTTGTTCGACTTCACTAGAAAGTCGACTTTCGACTTTTCGATCGACTCTGTACAGTCGACTTTAAAAGTCGACCGATCCACGAAGAAAAGTCGACTTTGTTCGCCTTTTTTCGACTTTTTTAATAAAAATAAAATGTATTAAGTATACTCTGCATTTAACTCATATATTAGCTATAAATATAAGAGTCAGAATATGCCAAAAATATCATGATTTACTATTGGTCTTTAGAATAATCTGTAATTTAGTGAAATTCAATGCTAGGTAAAAAAAAACAGACACTAAAGGATTTTTAAAAATTTTGAAAATTGTTCCAGTTATACAGCATGAAAAGGTTGGTTGTGAGGGTTTCTAAAAATTATATTTTTGAAAAATAATTTAAAAATTTTTAAATTTTCACACAAAAAAAATCTAAAAAATTTTTGAATCGATGTTTGGTAATTACGGACAACTTTTTGAAAAATGTGGCCTTTCCGATGGAGCAGAATTGGCGGGTATTGGTAGAAATATAAGTGCCACTTTATAAGCATGGATAAATATGGGAGTAGCCCAGACAGCTAGTGGATTGGGACTATCCACACGACTAATGTCGCATATTAACTGGAATCCTACCAGCAACGTTTTTAGCGGTGTTTAAAATGTTGTACCTTACGGATTGGTCAAATTCGAACCAAAAACTGTCTGTAGAAACTTACATAAACTCATGCTGAAAAACTTTCTTGCATGAAATTTTTAAAATAAATACCTATGTTTATCTTACCTCATTATTAACTGAAGATTGTGGAGACAAACGATTAACAAATTTGAGGAATTTGTTTTCGTATAGTAATTTTATGCGCTGCTCTTAAATGATTTGACAATGTTGTTGTACTGTCATTAAAATTCATTTCTCTACCACACTTTTCAAATTTCACTTCAGTTTTATTGGCAATTTTTTTTAAATACGACCAAACAGCACTCCGCGCCCTTGTTAGAAGATCAGTTTTTATATGCAAATAAATTAAAAAAAGTCGAGAGTCGAAAGTGAAAAGTCGACTTCAGTCGACTTCCATAAACTGAAAGTCGATCACTAAAATTCGACTTTCAGGAGTAAAAAGTCGATTTTGGTCGAAAGTCGAAGTCGACTTTGCCATCCCTAGTACAAGTCAGTATAAATTTTTAAAAATCAGGACATTAGCGTACTGATTGAAGAAATGAATACAATCAGTACAAGAGTTGAAAAATCAGTACTGTACTGATAAAATCAGTACGTCTAGCAACCGTATATTTTATCATCTTTAATACACCAGTTCGGATTTATTATTTGGCCGGCCAAATTAAAATAAGAATAAAAGTAAAAGGTTGTTAATGAAAAGAAAATGAAAAAAATGTTTTTTTTT
>NW_016157913.1:172972-180059 GCF_001687245.7 Rhagoletis zephyria
CGACTAATGTCGCATATTAACTGGAATCCTACCAGCAACGTTTTTAGCGGTGCTTAAAATATTGTACGTTACGGATTGGTCAAATTCGAACCAAAAACTGTCTGTAGAAACTTACATANGCAGCTAGTGGATTGGGACTATCCACTCGACTAATGTCGCATATTAACTGGAATCCTACCAGCAACGTTTTTAGCGGTGCTTAAAATATTGTACGTTACGGATTGGTCAAATTCGAACCAAAAACTGTCTGTAGAAACTTACATAAACTCATGCTGAAAAACTTTCTTGCATGAAATTTTTAAAATAAATACCTATGTTTATCTTACCTCATTATTAACTGAAGATTGTGGAGACAAACGATTAACAAATTTGAGGAANCTCTTAAATGATTTGACAATGTTGTTGTACTGTCATTAAAATTCATTTCTCTACCACACTTTTCAATTTTTTTAAATACGACCAAGCAGCACTCCTAGCCCTTGTTAGAAGATCAGTTTTTATATACAAATAAATTAAGAAAAGTCGAGAGTCGAAAGTGAAAAGTCGACTTCAGTCGACTTCCATAAACTGAAAGTCGATCACTAAAATTCGACTTTCAGGAGTAAAAAGTCGATTTTGGTCGAAAGTCGAAGTCGACTTTGCCATCCCTAGTTAAAGTCAGTATAAATTTTTAAAAATCAGGACATTAGCGTACTGATTGAAGAAATGAATACAATCAGTACAAGAGTTGAAAAATCAGTACTGTACTGATAAAATCAGTACGTCTAGCAACCGTATATTTTATCATCTTTAATACACCAGTTCGGATTTATTATTTGGCCGGCCAAATTAAAATAAGAATAAAAGTAAAAGGTTGTTAATGAAAAGAAAATGAAAAAAATGTTTTTTTTTGTTGTAGCAAAACTGTAAAGAAAGGATGTAAGAAATGTCAACGAAAACACTAACAGCCGGTGTGAACAGCCCTCAGTACAAAATTCCGAAACTCGTCATCAAAGTGTTTTCGTTGTAGGTCAGAACATGGTAACTTATATTACATATTACAGGGTCTCTTTTCGCGTATACGTTAACTTTGATTTTGATCAGCAACGCAGCCATGCAAGTAAATACAATGTTTTATTTTTCTTGAGAATACACTTTTGCGATAATTACAACTGACTACTAAAGATGGCACTTTTTCAATTATCGATTAAAACGATGTATCCCGACTACTTCTTTCTGATATGTAAGTAGGAAAGGCAATCAACCTTATCATGGCTTTTATTATCGCCCGAATTTGTTCACTTTCGCATCCGCGTATTGCTTACGGGCGGAATAAAAATATTCGGGCGAAACTCACGATAACAATTTTCCTCCAACCAATTAAATTTTGTTGTCCCAAGCATTAAACGGGGACATTTTGGTTGTAAATTGGGACGCGGGACAACGGGTCCGAAACGAGGACATGTCCCTGGAGACGGGGACGTATGGTAGCCCTAACATAGATATATAGTTGGTAGTCAAAGGTTTTTGCTATAGACGGCTAATTCGGTGAATATGGAAACGGTTTCATCATATACATACATATCGGGAGAAGCGAAATCAGAATCACCTATAAGTAAAACATGTACATTGATGCCGCCTATGAATTGCTATTGCGTAAATATTTATATCGGCAGTTCCATGAAATCTTTTCAAAGTACCCTTTTCGATAATATGATCCAATATTTATGTAAGTAAATTTTGATCTGTAAAAAGTTGAGGTTTCACATTAAATGTAAATAAATAAATTTTAATAAAATTTGCAATATAACGGTGGTTAAAGCTCGCCAGCAAGATCACTGAATACCAATCCTTGTAGTTGTAATAGTCTATTGCATCCTCTTTTGGTGGTTGAACATCTATGTGGCATTGAGGACAAACAACTTTTCTGATTTCGTATTGATTTGGAGGATAGGAATTAATGCAGTCAGATAGATTTTCGCATACTGATTGGTAAAGGTCCAAAACAATTACACCAACAGTACTGCGTTCCACTCCGAACAGACCTGTACTCCGCTGCATATCCCAATGCAAATAGTGAGATAGCCACTCGTTTATGAAGTGGAATATATGACCTCATTTGACTGGCCGTCTTTTCGATGCCTCGAACTTTTTCACAAATTCTCCGAAAAGCATTTCTGAGTAGAAAAATTTCTTTGAAACGATTTTTGTCCATCACATGCACGTTTTGCACATCACGCTCCCAAAAAGTGTCACTGCGATCCTTTAAGGAAAGCGCAAGTTTATTGTACTAATGAAAATGAAAGATATGCTTACCATTTTCCACAGTTGCCTTTCTCTCATATAGGGCAGTGTAAATATCCCAGCTCGAAACATCGTGTGAAGGTTTATGCTTGTCAATGCATTAATTATTTTGATATGGCTGAATAATTTTAAGAGAAGAATGTTATGTTTTTTTAAGCAATTGTTTTTGCCAAGAAAATATCTGTTGATTGTATTTTTTCTCTCCTTTCCATTTTAACCGAAAGTTTCTGTCAAAAAAGCTGATAACTAAATACGCATAATGCTGTCTGTCAGGGGCAAACATCGTATTTGTATTTGTGCCACTTAACTCAGCCTGCCTATCTCCGCTTTTACTCAAGAACGTGATCAGTTTTGAATTATAACTACATATGTCGTCGTCGTAACTTACGCAACAACGAAAGATATTTTTTTTTAACATAGAACTATAACTAAAGTATAAAATTGCTTTAACAAAAATACCAAACGATTTGTTAGTTTTATGTAAAACTATGTTCACATATCAATATTATCCCAATCAAAGCTCGTTTTTTAATCACCCCGTTTACACAGGCAAATCTCAGAAATTTGTTGTGCTTGTTATTCTCACATCTCAAGGAAAAGTTATGTTTCTTCTCTGTGCCACCGTGATCACGTTTTTATGCTATAATAAGCAATATAAATATATTTTAACTTAACATTTTATTAAAAATACCTTTACAAACCTCTTTTCCTTGCTAGCGTACATTTTTGTTTACTTTTACATTTGGCATTTCTCCTCTTTTTTGCAAAAACAATCGATAAAACTAGGATGGACACCGAAAAGTTATCGGTTCAATCTGAGATTATTTTATAATTACAGATTAACAAGGGACGCATTTTATATGGCTAATCTCTTGTTATAATTACAGATTAGGGTGTTAAGCTCGAAAATGAGCATAATCTGCTTATATTTGAACCTAGTATAACTACCATTTAAATGAATGTTACTGGTGGGATACTGAAAAGAAGTCTATTTTACCCTTGGCACTCAAAGATGAATTTTAGCCGAAACACTTAATTTTCACGAACGATATTTTTGTGTTATAAAATATGAATTATACGCTCTCTTTCCAATGAAAATTAGGTTTATATGTATATATGTTCATAGAAATCTTAAAAAATAATTAAAGTTGTGCCTGGTGGAACATTTCCTTGTGAATGGTCCAAAGTAATTATGCATGAAATAAAAATTTCCATAGACAAAAATTAAAACTTCTTTTTATTTATTTTTTAATTATTTTTCAACAGATTAATAAAATGTAGTCATTTAAAAAGAGGTTATTACTGAAATAGAGATAATTGGGGCATATTTAAATTTATGTCGTTTTCCTCTTTTACATGGAATGACCCATATCTATGAATGTACGTAAGTATTAACACTTTTTATAGATATGTATAAACAAAGTACGTACCATATCCATAGTATATGTTTGCATTACACATATATTTGTAAAATTGTAGGCTTCGCTTACAAAGAGCTTTAAGAAGTGCTAAGTATTTATTGTATTTTCTTAAAGAACACTCTACAGCTAGTTGCCCATAGTACCAGTTGCTAATATTCAAGTATTAATTGCAATTCGAGTAAGCGTAAATAAGTAGATATAGATGTGTATGTACATTTGTATATACACGTACATACGTATGTACATTAGGGTGGTCCAAAAATGCATGTGAAAAATTAAAGTCGGAATTTTAATGCCGCCACCCGCTTGGATTGTTAAATACCAAAAAAATATACCCCTATTTTTTTTTTTTAAATCAAAAAATATTTAAGGAGTGCTCAAAGTGCTCAAAATTTTCCCTGTATTTTATATGGGGGAAAAAAACTTTCGGAGAAATGGTATATTATTCTTGAAAATCAATACTATTCGATCGGACTCTGTTTCTCTTCAGGAGATTCCGAATAATAATACCCAAGTGCTTATTTAACCATATTTCCATGGTAGCTAAATTTTATAGGTCCGCCAAAACTTCCAGAAAATGAAAGAGGGGACCAATAAAAATCCTTATTATTAAAAAATGCTTAAATAAACAATTGGATATTAATATTGAAAGTCCTCAGAAGATAACCAGAGTTTTCCGATAAAAAAATATTGATTTTCAAGAGTTCTATACCATTTCTCCGAAAGTTTTTTCCCCCATATAATTACATGGGCAATTTTGGGCGCTTTGAACACTTCCTAAATGTTTTTTGATTTCAAAATAAAAAAAAAGGGGTAAGTTTTTTTGGCATAGAACAATTCAGGGGGGTGGCGGCATTACAATTCGGACTTTACTGTTTTAGGACCACTCTAATGTACACACATGCTCGCACTCTTCTGTACATATGTTCGTTAAAAAAAAATTGTTTTCCCGGACGGAAAAATATGTCTTTTGGTCTAAAAATAAGCTGTGCAAAATTTTATTCGAATATGAAAAATCTCTCTACCAGATTCAATGCCTTCGAAATCCCTATTGACTTGCTATACAATGTTTTTCAATCAAATTATCAGTTTAAGAGTTATCTGCAAATGTATGGGTGAAATCGGACACAATTTTAAGTCGCATCGATATTTTACTGTGAATTACACCTAAAAGCTGCACCTTGTTCTTATTTTTATGCCAGATTAAAGCATATTTAATTTCAGATCCAAATCTTTTGCAAATCGGCACATTTGATCGTAAAATCAATTAAAATATCATTTCCATTGGCATGATTATGCATATCGCAATTGTAAAAACAGCTGACAATAGTTTAGTTTCATTAAGCAATAGTTTGTTATATTTTGCAACAATTCTTACGAATTATCCTGCTTTGGCTGGCAAAACAGTTGATAAAAAAAGGTAAACTGAGATAGCAAAATAATAGTTGATTTTTAGATAAAGTTGGAAGTTTCTGCGGGATAAATTTATACTTGTAAATATTTTCCACTAAAATAAAAACGATTTTACTAAAGTTACTTAAAACATCAAGCGTTTTCCTTGGTTGGTTAAAATTACTTGTAAGTTAATGTATTAATATTTTAATAGATACAAATTTAATTAATTTCACGACGGGTTTTGTTTGACTATTTTTAGTGTATCTGACAAACAAGAAGAATACAAATTTTGTGAGTTATCATTTCATAAAAAGTAAGAAGAGAGATTTGTACGCAGTAGCTACTCTAATTCTTTTTCACGAAGCCAAATTCAATAAAATGTGGCCAAATCTGATAAGGAAAGAAAATTTCAGAAAAGCTTGTAAAAAATTAAAGTATATTTCACTGTTTTTTAATACACAAGTTCCGATTTATTGTGTGATGTATTTTTCTTGATATGCTTCTACAAATCGAAGCACCATTTGTTTTTGTCAAGATTCGATTGTAATCTTTCATAAATTTAACACCCCGCTCAGCTCTCGACACAATTCGGTAGCGTCTATAATCTTCATGTTTTCTCCATTCGGATGGATTAATCCGTAAGAAGTCTGAAGACAAATCAAAGGTAACGAAGAAATCTTTAGTTTTGTAGGACATGAAATCTCTAATAGTTTTGCCAATCAGGAGAACGGGAGTTGAAATTACTCTCTCTTCACTGAATTTTACGTTTGGCTCGATTAATTCCAGTGCTTTCCCCATTTCTCGTTTTTTTATAATTACAAAATATTAAAGTAAAACCGTCCTAAATACATACATACATATATACATAATAACTAGCAGAAAAACTACGATACGAACAAGTAGTACCTCAATTTACATTCATGCTGTGCAAAGAGTTTAAATTTGATAAACATAATTCATTTGGATTAAATATGTTTCAGATGTATACCTTTGGCTTTATAATAAAGCAATTTTTAAACTTTTATTTGCTAAAAAAAGTTCCTTGCTCTTAATTTCCATAAGACACGGTGCACATTAGAGCGATACTATATGCGATGCGATATGAAATGCGCGCAGTGCACATTAGAGCTACGCGACATGCGATGCGACACGCGATACCATTTTGTAATAGCTACACAAACTTTTGTGAGCTCCTTGAAGTTGGCACCCGGCCTTGATGCATTTTGATAAAATACCTAGAATATGATAGATTTAACTCTCTGGGGATTGTAGTAAGTTTCTTTTTGTTTGTAGTTGAACAATAAGTGCGTAATGCGTTTTTTTTTAAATTCATATGAAGCTTTTTACAGCTACAGCTTCAGTTTAAATGAATTCAGGTCCAGAATCGTTTGTAGTTGATTGTAGTTAAAAATTTTTTTTTTTTTAGTTAAAAAATAAGTGCGTAATGCGTTTTTTTTTAAACTCATATGAAGCTTCTTACAGCTACCGCCTAAATTTTAATGAATTCTGGTCCAAAATCGTTTGTAGTTGGGTGTAGTTTAAACATTTTTTTTTTTTAGTTGAAAAATAAGTTCGTAATGAGTTTTTTTAAAAATTTATAATTTATGTAGTTGTAATACAGCTTCAATTTTAATGAATTCAAGTCCAGAATCGTTTGTAGTTGATTGTAGTCTTAAACTCTTTTTTAGTTCAAAAATAAGTGCGTAATGGGTTTTTTAAAAGATTTATATGAAGCCTTTTACAACTACAGCTTCAATTTTAATGAATTCAGGTCCAGAATCGTTTGTAGTTGATTGTAGTCTAAAATTTTTTTTTGTTGTTGAAAACTAAGTGCGTAGCGCGTTTTTTATAAATTTATATGAAGCTTTTTTCAGCACCCTCCTAAATTTTAATGAATTCTGGTCCAGAATCGTTTGTAGTTGACTGTAGTTTTAATTTATTTATTTTTTTTGAAAAATAAGTGCGTAATGCGTTTTTTTAATTCATAT
>NW_016157913.1:183402-183873 GCF_001687245.7 Rhagoletis zephyria
AAACTACAATCAACTACAAACGATTCTGGACCTGAATTCATTAAAATTGAAGCTGTAGTTGTAAAAGGCTTCATATAAATCTTTTAAAAAACCCATTACGCACTTATTTTTGAACTAAAAAAGAGTTTAAGACTACAATCAACTACAAACGATTCTGGACTTGAATTCATTAAAATTGAAGCTGTATTACAACTACATAAATTATAAATTTTTAAAAAAACTCATTACGAACTTATTTTTCAACTAAAAAAAAAAAATGTTTAAACTACACCCAACTACAAACGATTTTGGACCAGAATTCATTAAAATTTAGGCGGTAGCTGTAAGAAGCTTCATATGAGTTTAAAAAAAAACGCATTACGCCCTTATTTTTTAACTAAAAAAAAAAAATTTTTAACTACAATCAACTACAAACGATTCTGGACGTGAATTCATTAAAATTGAAGCTGTAGCTGTAAAAAGCTTCATATA
>NW_016157913.1:184174-184998 GCF_001687245.7 Rhagoletis zephyria
TAGGCGGTAGCTGTAAACCGCTTCATATAAATTTTTCAAAAAACGCATTACACACTTATTTTTCAACTAAAAAAAAAAAATTAAAACTACAATCAACTACAAATGATTCTGGACCAGAATTCATTAAAATATAGGCGGTAGCTGTAAAAAGCTTCATATAAATTTTTCAAAAAACGCATTACACACTTATTTTTCAACTAAAAAAAAAAATTTAAAACTACAATCAACTACAAACGATTCTGGACCAGAATTCATTAAAATTTAGGCGGTAGCTGTAAAAAGCTTCATATAAATTAAAAAAAAAACGCATTAAGCACTTATTTTTCAACTAAAAAAAAAATTGAAAACTACAATCAACTACAAACGATTCTGGACAAGAACTCATTAAAATTCAGGCGGTTACTGTAAAAAGCTTCATATAAATTAAAAAAAAAACGCGCTACGCACTTATTTCTCAAGTAAAAAAAATAATTGTAAAACTACAATCAACTACAAACGATTCTGGACCTGAATTCATTAAAATTGAAGCTGTAGCTGTAAAAAGCTTCATATGAATTAAAAAAAAAACGCATTACGCACTTATTTTTCAACTAAAAAAAAATTTAAAACTGCAATCAACTACAAACGTAAAAAGCTTCCTATAAAAGTTTTAAAAAACCCATTACGCACTTATTTTTCAACTAAGAAAAAAAAGTTTTAAATCGCAATCAACTGCAAACGATTCTGGATCAGGATTCATTAAAATTGAAGCTATAGCTGTAAAAAGCTTCATATGAATTAAAAAAAAAACGCATTACGCACTTATTTTTAAACTAAAAAAAAAA
>NW_016157913.1:185094-185256 GCF_001687245.7 Rhagoletis zephyria
AATTTTAAATTGCAATCAACTACAAACGATTCTGGATCAGAATTCATTAAAATTTAGGCGGTAGCTGTAAAAACCTTCAAATGAATTTTTTAAAAAACGCATTACGCATTTACTTTTCAACTAAAAAAAAATTAAAACTACAATCAACTACAAACAATTCTG
>NW_016157914.1:0-5659 GCF_001687245.7 Rhagoletis zephyria
AGACAAATTGTGTTTCTCGCCTAATTAACGGTGCTCTTTTTTTTAATAATCTCTTTGCTTAAAGCATTTGAATATTATTTCAATTGTTAACGTCATTTGATGCCATAGGGCTTAAAACTACAACTTAAATTTATGTCATATCACCATTACTCCCAGCTTCAGCGCCAGTTCCGGCCGCATTTAACAATTGAAGGGGAACCAAATTAAGCTCAACCAATTCCGCACCGTAAGGAAGAGGACGCTGCGGCCATACACGTCGTTGCATTAAACTTTGGGCGTGTTCCAATTGCCGTTGCAGTTTCGCAATCGTCGGATAAATATTTTGCTCGACAAATTCAACGATGGTATACTGAAAATAAAGAAAACGTTTACTCAACTCTTTTTGGTGCACAACAATCAATTCACTTACATCGTCAAACACCTCGTACATCACTTCGTGGGCTTCTCTGGCCATGCCACTTAGTTCATTAATGTAGTTCGGCGTATTAATCGTGAGCTCCCGTACACGGAGTGGCGAAGAAAAATTGTGACGCACATTGTAGTCCGACATCCAGGCACTTTGTTCCTTCACATGTAGCAAGTAATTCTGTACCTCTACTAGCTTATCAAAGAGTCGCAACGCATACTTGTATACCATGCTTCCGGGATATGTGCAGGAGGAAAATAACTGACTATGATGTGAGTTCGGGTGTAGCTCTATCCAGGGATGTCCTGAGCGTCTAAAAGTTACATGTGGGTTTGAAAAGAGAAATAAAGCAACTTTACGTTGAATCCAGCTTACCGACTATCTGGATGGAAGGCACACTCGAGTATGCGCAAAATGTCGTTCTCCTTCGGATTGGTAATGAAATGACCTTTTGACACCGTAGATAGTGAGGTAATCAAACTAGGTATGCCCACCGGAAGCAATTCACATAACACCGCAAAATGATCATACCGTTGCCAACCGGTTAATGTCAAACCGCGTATGCCTTTCGAAAACCTACATATGTATGTAGATATGTATTTGAAGCCAAAACTTTTGTTATTCTTATATTAATGAAGCCAACCAATACTGAGCTACCTACCGTCCGCCCTCTTTCGCAACGACTGCTAGCCATCTGATATTATTCTCTAAATGGCGCTGCAGTGGTGGTATCATAAGGCTCTCACCAAACGCACCTTTAAAAGCAGATGCTGCCCAAACGGTTGGGAAGACTTTGGAGTACATGTCCCACAGCTGCGGTTGTATGAATCTGTATATATCGTTGGCATACACCCACACCATAGGCTCTACGTAGTTGCCGATGTGTGAATGATGCATTTCGCTTAGCATCATGCCGCGCAGCATGTCATCCCAAATGACCACCTGTAGTTGAGGCCAGTGCGTTCTCACAAAATTGGCAATAGTCGTTACGTGGCTGAGGAAAATTTCGTTGCGAGCATGCTGTCGACATAGGTTGCACTCGCCCATGCGCGCCACTTCGTCACAACCAATGTGAATGTGTGTGAATTTGTTGGAATGGTCCGATGGCAAAAAAGTGGCCTGCGCCACTGTTGATGAACTGTTACTATTTGTAGCTGCGCCATTTAAGCTAAGATGGAATTCTATAATTTGGGTCAGCATGTTCTGAATAAATGCAATTGAATCCTGCTGGCGGGGGCATATAGACTGTGGACTTTCGGATATTTCACGCATATGTTCGAATCTTGGTAGTTTTAAAGCAAATTCGATGTGGCCGAACGTTTGAACCAAAGGCATGATGGAGAGGCCATGCATGGCTGCGGTTTCAAGGAAATCCTGTCAAATGGAAAAATATGTTAGTTTAAGAATGTGTGTCTGACTGAAATGTATGTATGATTTGCTGGGAGAATGTTATTTGTTATAAACAGGGCCGCAGCAAGTAAGCAAGAAAAAATCCATTTTAAGCGCTTAGATAAGCACTAAAACATTTGTAAATATGCTTGCAAGTATGCTCGCAAAACAATAAAATTTAGGTACAGTTGAATGTTTTGTCTTTTATTCAGTTGCTTGATATTCTCAAATTATAGAGATCTGCGCTATTTTAATTCTTTTAAAAATTCGCCATTCTCCATTTGAGATAAATTATTTTTAATCTCTTCAATAGCACCAATGTTTTAAATTTTTGTATCCAAGCAGAAATTAAATAAGTTGTGGGTTAATAAAAACCAAATCTGTTTTTATGTTATTATTCATAAACATTTCTTTAGTTTGACGACTAAAAAAAGCCCAAGAGATGGTCAAGAAAAATTTATTGAGCGAAATTTTCTTAAGCAGTACGAAGTTCTGAAAAGTTTGTTTGTGGAGAGTACAAGGCAACCTACTTTTTAGACTATTTATAAAAGCGTGGTATATTAAAAAGTTTTATTTTATTTTATTTATTTTCTACTTTTTAGTCTTGTCTGGTTTCACCACTTTTTCAAACATTTTTGGCTTAATGAAATAATTTAACCGTGTTTGGTAGAAATCGATAAAGCGGAATCGATAACCGTTTCCAAACATCCATAATAATCTTATACATTTTTAAGAGATTGTTGTGAGTATCAACTTTAAATAGAATAGCTTCTTTAAGTTTCGAAATATTGAAGCTTTCGTATTCCGGAAATTGACCGTTATTTGGAAAGGGTGCATAATTTTAGTGACGTTTCAAACATTTTCATAATCTTGCTTTTTTGTGTCGTCATATGTGGGCGGTGTCACGCCCATTTTGCAAAAATTTATAATATTCTTATTTTTCGTCTGAAAATTATTGTAAATATCAATTTTGTGTGTTTTTTGTCTTCAGTAGTTACTAAAATATCGCAGTTTTCGTATTTCTGGAAATTGCCGTTATATGGGAAGTGGGCATGGTTACAGTCCGATTTCGCCCATTTTCAATACCAACCTACCTTGGATAAATGGAAACCTACATACCAAATTTCGTTGAGATATCTCAATTTTTGCTCGAGTTATCGTGTACACGGACGGACGGACAGACGGACAGACGGACGGACAGACAGACATGGCTTAATCGATTTCTTTNTGTGATCAAAATTAATATACCCTTGTGCACAAGTGCGCTCGGGTATAAAAAGTAATAGGTGCCATGCTGAGTAATCGCGTCTAAGTTTCTAGATAAGTCAAGTCTAAGTCTTACATAACCCAGCTTTAAGTCCAGTCAAGTCTAAGTCTTGCATAACCGGGCAACAAAGTGTTTGGTTTCTGTTTGTTTTCTTTTTCTACATAGTTATAAATGCCAAAAGAAAGTAGAATTGTGTAGAGTTGCAAGGAAGGCATATACATTTCTAATAACACAAAATCGACAGATATCGTTGCACATTTTTACACAACATCGTTATACATTTTTACAAGACGTTTTTCCAGCAAACGAAATATACATACGTATCGCTACTTAAAGGTGAAAAGGTGTCAAGTCGATTTTTTTTTTCAAAATTCAGTTTTTGAAGCAGAATGGCAGGTTATACGAAACTACATCAATTTTTCATCTCTCCTGAACGATTTAAAAAAAAATGGACTTGGCGCCTTTTCACTCTTAGGTGACGATAAGTACATACATATGATTTATAGGTACCTTCAATTCTTCAGCTTTGTAAGCATTTCTAGCGGAGAGTTCTTGCAATACACCTGCATAGGGAAACATATCCTCGTATTCAATTAACAAACCAGTAGCACCCAGCCTTTTCAACATCGGCAAGAGACGTTTCAAAAATGAGAGCTGAAGCAAATAAATAATCAATAAAGGAAAAAATAACATTTGTAGTACTTTTTTTTTCTTCACATCGATTATTCTAAACGAACCTTTGGTGGCGCCCCCTTCAGGTCTAAGTGCACCAGCCGTTCGTTAGGTGCACGTGGTCCATCCGGCCCAATGCCTGCAATAGCTGGCACACCAAAGCGCTGCAGTTCATGTTCATACTGTGCCTGCCGCTCGGCTGATGTTAATACTCTATCATAGTCCATATTGCTTTGGAAGTCTTCCATGCCAGCGTTGCGCACGCGTTGTTGATTCTCAAGTATCTTTAGGCGTTCCTCTTCAAACAGATAGTTTCCACCCACCACGGGTATTTTCTTTCGTCGCGCGACTAATGACAGTGTCTGCTCGGATGCTTCAGGAATGGCAACAGATGGTGGACTCTTCGTAGGCTTTACAAAGCGCACAATGCCGGAGTTTTTGCCACTATGAGCTGCTGCTGGCACTGGTATGCCGCCAGTGGGGCCGCGTGAGCGTAGCAAATTGCGTTCAACACTTGTCGCGCTGTTGTGCTGTTGTTGTTGTTGGTGGCGTAATACGCGATTTGCCTGCGAGATAAGCTTTTGCAGAAGATAAACGTGCTTTTGTGGATTGTCAGTTTGTATTAGGTCCTAGATGAAGAATTGGAATTAAATTTATTTCTATTTTAAAGTATTAAAATAAGAATCTTACATTAAATTGACCATCAGTCGGTATGTCGCTGCTGCTCGAAATAAAGAAAACCCAGGTCCAAAGTACGAACAGCACTAAACTAGAGCCGATTAGCAGAGCACTGAGCTTACGACGCCATAGAAGTATTAGCCAAGTCGATTGCATCTAAAAAAAAAAAAATAGCAATAAAAATAGACGTTAATAAAAAAAAGTTGCGATGTGCACAGTTTCTTTCGGGCTGTATTTATACGGGATTCATAAGATGTGTTAAACGTCTTAATGTCTTAAAATTTTTCAACGTCAAATAGCGGTTAACTCCTTTTTTTGGCAATTTGTAACAGCACCAAAATGTTACTAAACTAATAAAAAATATATTATTGGCTCTTATTATACCCTATACATCTTTTAAAACGCTTTTAACCCATATTTTGCATAAATTTGTTTACATACTTTTATATATTACCTATATCAGTGTTACCAGATGAAAAATTTAAATTTTTTGGTTTATATGTTTGGAAACTTCGAACTAAAAACTGTGTAAGATCGAAAACATGCTAATCGAGTACCATTACAATTGCTCGACTAGACTCCATTCAAACTCTTGCGTCCGCGCAGAACATGAAAGAGAGAGAAACTTTAGTAGAGCGAACCTGACAAATTCGGTCTAAGGGGTCACTGAAATCTGCTATACATACCCTTGCTGTAAAAGTGCCATGATCAAAAAAAAAAAACAATTGAGTTACAAAAGTTTGTGTAAACATTTCATTAACAATAGCTCACTGGAAGAATATGTGTCTTTATTTTTACTATGGGAGCGTACATAATATGTAAAGTGTAAATTTAAAGCTGTTTTTCTACTTTTTCGAATAAATGGATTATAACACTCTTGCAGCGTAGGTACGATATGTGTAAATGAATATACAAAACCCCTTGCAACCCAATAAACATTTTTGTTAAATCGCAATTTAAGATGCATTTTGAGAATAAGTCCTTTTCTCAAATCTCAAACGTTACTTCTCAAATGCATCCCAAATAACTGTTGATAGCGTTCCCAAACTAAAAGCCACATTTTTAATATGGATTTTTTCTTTATTTTCAAATGAAGAAATATTTAATTCCCAAATTTTGCTCAAACGTGAGAGGAACGGAAAGAAAAGAAATCCAGTTACAAGGAAAAAAATATGACGCATAAAAACAAGAAATTTGTCTTTATGAAAAGTTTCTGGGCTAAAGGGATCCACGCAGAACGCGGATCA